>NC_050443.1:47977253-48179753 GCF_903995425.1 Onychomys torridus | reverse complement strand
GGAGGTCAGAAGAAGGCATCTCTTGGAACTGGACTTGCAGTTGTGAATCACCTTGTGCCTGCTGGAAATCCAACCTGGGTCCTCCTCGAGAGCAAAGTGTTCTTAACCACTGAGCATTCTGCAGCCCAAATCTTTGCGTTTTGGTTTGTTTTTGTTTTGAGACGGACTGTTACTATGTAGCCAGGGCTACTGACCGGTCCAGAACTCACCAAGGTCCTTGGCTTCCTGAGTGCTGGGATTAAAGGCAAGGGCATGCAGCAACATACCCTCCCAACTTCAAAGGATACCCCTGAGCTTCACCTGCTCAGTCACTGCGCAGGCGTTGGCTTCGGGGGAACCAGCACTGTCTGCTACTGCCTGGTGACCAGAACCTTTCTGACCTCCAGATAAAATGGTGGTAATTCTTCTCTTGCAGGATGGTGTGGGAAAGGCACCAACTACGTGGTGGTTCCTACTTAAAAACTCGGCTTCCGTCCTCGAGGAGGAAAGTGGGTCGCTTCACACCCCCCCAGGCTTACAGAGAGGCTGGAAAAGCAAGGGAGGGCTAGAGTGGGGGAGACAGGAGAGTGAGGTGGGGGAAGGATGGGCAAGAATCTCCCAGCTGGAGCAGAGCTCCACAGGGTAGGGCGCCTTATTGATATAGGTCTGGAGATTCGAGCCCCTGCACCCGCGTGGCTGACTTTGAAACAGATTCCCGCCTCCCACAGAGCGCTCTCCAGAGGCTCGCGTGAAATCCACCAGGCAAAGTCACACCCTGCCACCAAAGCAATTCGGGGAAGCTTGAATCTCTCACAAAACAAGGCATTGGGCTCTTTCCTCCCCTCCCCTTCCTCTGTGGCCCAGCGGCTCCCTCCGCATCTCCGTCCACGTGCAGACACAGAAGGAGTCCACCCCCACCCGGGCCGGTCCACACCCTGGGGCACCGGATCCTGCTGGTTGTTTACCAGCTGGCCGTCTCCCCGGGCCCTGCGCGGTGCCGCCACCTGCGGGCCGGAGCCGGAACTGCATCCGCGGGTGCGTGCCAGCGACTGCGGACGGATGACCCAACGCCACAGGCATCCGAGGATAACCTTTCCCCTTTCTTTCCAAGACCAAATAAGGGGGCTCTTCCCTCTGCGTGCTGTGCCTGTGGCGGTTAGACCAAGGGGCGTGGAAAGGAGGATCCCAGAACGAGGCTGACAGTCAGCAAAACAACCCACTACATTGTTCCCGCCGCACATGGCCAACTCCCTGCTCCCCACACGCAGCAGCGGACTCGTGGGTAGGACTGCCAGGGTATCGGGGCCACCCTGAACCCCATCAGTAGCACCTCCAAGTCCTCCCCAACCTCAGTGATCAGGGTGCTTGCTCCTGGGTGCTGCCCAGGCTCTGGACCCTCTGGGACCGCTGGTCAGCAGGGCTGCTAGGAGCCTTGGACCCTGGGGGACTGGGGTGAGGGTGGGTGTCACATTCTGAGGGGAGCTAGGCCGGGCTGCCAGGCCTCCGAACCCTCGCATCACCCACACGGAGGGAGTCACTGTGGCTGAGAGTGTTCAGTAACCACAGAAACCAAGATTTGACCTATATTTTCAAACATGACCTCAACTCTATCTCCCCCTCCTAGAAATCAGAGTGAACGCGTCTGACATGACTTGCTGTGAATGTTCCTCCTGATTTAGATTCCAGAATGCCACCCAGAAGGTTGGCAAATCAAGAAACCTCGCTGGCTGGTTTGTGGATGGCTTGGGAGGGTTCCGGTTGTTCCAAGAAAGAAGTGGTAGCTGTCCTCATCCACTACCTCCTACCAACCACAGAGTCCTGTCCAAACCCCTTTGGAGGGTGACTAGATGAGAGCAGTCAGAGGTTTAAGTGTACGTGCTTTTGACTGTCTGTGCACTTGGAGTGGTTTTTTTTTGTTTTTTTGTTTTTGTTTTTGTTTTTGTTTTGTTTGTTGTTTGTTTGAGACAGGGTTTCTCTGGGTAGCTCTGTGCCTTTCCTGGAACTCACTTTGTAGACAAGGCTGGCCTTGAACTCACAGAGATCCGCCTGCCCCTGCCTCCCGGAGTACTGGATAAAGGCATGTACTTTGAGTGTTTTAGGTACTGAAACAGAAATGGCACAAACTGCCTTTGTATAGCAGGATGCTTATAGCCTGTCATTTTTGAATCTTAATTGAGCATCCACTAGATGCTAAATACTATTCTAAGTATCCCACAGCATCACCATCTACAGGTATTAATACCTCTATTACGGAGAAGGAATACACCTTCAGAAAGCATGGATTCGCACTCACCACCCAGCCAGATCACTAACTGGGTAGAGGCTCAGGTCTTGGGGCTCCAGAGTGTGTGTGCTTTTGACCCAAACACTAAATGTTCATGAATGAGGATTTGATTTATTTACGGTACACCCACATAGTGGAATCTCCTTTAGCCGCTTAACTGGTGATATAGACTGGGAATAATTGGCAGGGGCAAATATTCAGGACACACTGTTACACGGGAACAGCTGGGATCCACCAATGCGTAACTGGATCTTGTGGCTGTGTGGAGGCCACCCGTGGCAGCCCCTGGTGGGTGGTAGAACCTTAGGTGGCTAAGTTTACAGGGATCTTTCCTGTATTGCTGAGCTCTTTGGTGACCCACTGTCAAGGCTGTGAGTAAATCCCTCTGTCCACAAAGTCTTTGTCCCTGATCCCCCAAATTGGATGCTACAGGTCCCCATGTTCCTATGGTGGGGAACTTGTGTGGGATGGTTGCTTGACTACATGAGCGCACAGCTCTGTCGCCAGCTGAACTGGTGACTCTGGGCAGGAGACACGTTTCTCTGGTTTCCGTGTGTCCCTCTTATCCACTGTGAGATTCTCATATTTACCTATAGGTTGGCATCACCCAGTGATGATGGGGGACCCACTGAAGAAATAATTACATAATATAGGTGTTTGAGTTTGCTTTTTTTAAGTTCAATAAGTTCCTAAGAACAGACATACTTTTCCTAATCAGTCCCACACCCTGACACTAGATCTGACCTGGCCCACAGTAGGTACTCCATAAATGTTTACTATGCAAATGAACACAGCATTTTTTCTTCTTGAGGAAGCAAAATGGGCGTGTCCTCTGTGCCAGATGTACTATCAGATAATCAAGCATCTATACAAGAGAGAGACTTTCAGTAGGAATTGGTTCTGGTTAACAGATAAGAAAGGGGCAGCTTGGAACTAATCAGAAGGCAGAGGAAGTCTTAAAAACTGGGCAGGAAACCAAAGAAGTCAGGCTGAAGGAAGACCTACTCAGTGATACCAGGAGATAGCAGCTGGCTCCCACACCCCTGAGCACTGCTACCTGTCCCACAGATGTGCTGATATGGCCAGATGCTGCTGCAGTGGTGGAGACTGACTTGTCCCTGGCTTTTGGCTCACTTACCTGAGACTCCAGGCCTCCAATGGAATCAGCTGGCTAAAACCAAGCCGTGTACCCAGTGATGTGCTGACCAATATTTATCTGGAAGCCAATAGGAAAAAGGCCTGAATTCTAGTATTCACTGTCTCTGCTGAAAACATCTCCACCATGACTGATTTTCATCTGTCAACCACTTAACAACCAGCTCAAGGGACCCCTGAGACTTAAAGATTGGTGCCAGCAGGCTGACGAGTCATTCTCTAGTGTCTCCCTGTGTGAGGCACACCAGCCAGGCCCCCCTCCAGAGAAAACACATGTCCACAGCTCAGAGTAATGCTGACGCTGCAGCATGGATGCTAGCTGGCTAGGACATGGGTTGATGTGCCGTCTAGCTACTGGTTATAGGAGCTTTCAGAGAACCCAGAGGAAGGTCAAATGTAGAATCCCAGAGAACACAGCAAGAGCCTGGAGGCAGAGGCGGATGTCAGGAGAGATGCTTAGATCTGTACCCATCAGACTTCAGAAGGAGTCTCTGTTGTGGATGTACAAACAACCTGTCAAGGGCAAAGAGCCACAGCCAGCTCCAGATTTGCTGGTGGAGGGTCATAGGAGGCTTTCCTGCTTTCTCCAGGAGGGGCTGACATCTTGCACCAGGTCTCAGGTCCAAAGGCAAGTATGGTTACATACTGGATACAGCGCCATACAGAGTTCCCTGCATGTACCAGGCAGCACACTCGATCACTAGTGGGCCATTCTGTTGGGGTTTGAAGCCAGCCAGTCTGGATGCTGAAGGCTGTGGTGTTGATCATGAAGCCATCCTGAGTTGGCCCATCAGTAACCACTTGTGGTTGTCTTTGCATGAACCACAAGGCATGCCCACAGTTTGGAAAATAGAGACCCTGAGGCTTCAATGAAAGACTGTGTAGGACAGTGTGGTTAGGCTGACCCACCCTGGCATCCTGGGTCCATCCTTGCCAGCTTCCTCCGGTGTGGAGATGCATATGGCAATGCCCAGTCCTGGGTAGCAGGGCTGTATGAGCTAAGATGTGTGACAGACTATACCTCACAGTCTGTTAATAAATGCATTCTTATGAAATAGATTACTTAAGGTGAAATTAGTAGAGATGCCATTTATTTGAAGTTTAAAATCATCTCTTACACATCATTTATAGATGGTCGCTGTCAGTTTTGAAGACACTAACATGTGGGCAAGGGGCTCAGTGGACAAAGTGTTTGCTGTGCAAGCATGAGGACCTGAGTTCAGATCTCCAGAACCCAGGATAACAGCCATCCTCAGAGCCTAGCAAGATTTGAATTCAGTGTGTGTGTATGTGTGTGTGTGTGTGTGTGTGTGTGTGTGTGTGTGTGAGAGAGAGAGAGAGAGAGAGAGAGAGAGAGACAGAGAGACAGAGATAGACAGAAACAGACAGAGACAGACAGACAGACAGAGTGGAGAATGTGGGGAAGAGACTCTCATTATAGAGCCCAGGCTGGAATGCCCTGTATAGCCTAGGCTAGCCTCAAAGTCAAAAACCTGTTGCCTCCACCTCTTGGATACTGGACTACAGGCATGTATCACTATACCTAGCTCTTTTGCATATATCTTTGAGAAGGGTAGTGCATTTCCCCAAGCAGGCACAGTTCCTGGTTTCGTTATCTATCCCACACAGACCTGCTGTTGGGACCTTTGGATCAATAGGACCATACCTACTTCATGATAAAACAAACAAACAAACAAACAAACAAACAAACAAACTGCTTTCTTGCTCATGTTCTGGATATCTTCTTTCCCAACAAACTATGTGAGTGTAGGTTGCTGCAGCAACATTTCTTCAAAACAACACACCCCCTGGTCCCAACACTAGTCCCTTGGGTCCCCCAGCAAGGGACACAACACTGACCCTTCCATGTGGTCCCATCAAATCCCCTTACTGCATTATGAGGGACACAGGGAGATAACTCCCTTCCCTTCCTCTTGGATGGTGGCAGGAAGCTTTCCACTGCTATGTCAAATAGGCAGGTCAACACAAGAAGAGGAAAGACCTATTTTGGCTCAGCGGCTCTTAGGTTTTGGGGATGGCTGGGGAATTGAGGTGGTGGTTCTATTGCATTTGAATCCAGGTGGTTCCCTAGAGGGAGCACATGGTAGAATAAAGTTAATCCCCTCGCCGTGCGGTGGTGGCGCACACCTTTAATCCCAGCACTTGAGAGGCAGAGGCAGGCAGATCTCTGTGAGTTTGAGGCCAGCCTGGGCTACAGAGTGAGTTCCAGGAAAGGTGCAAAGCTACACAGAGAAACCCTGTCTCGAAAAAACAAAACAAAACAAAAATGAGGAAGTTCTTAGCAGCACCCAGTTCCTCTGGATTTCTCCCAGTGGGATACCTTGTAAGTGATGTGGATCCATCAGGGCGCTCCGATTTGACTTCCAGCTGCTTTGACCTTGCTACCCATCTGGGACATGGAGGAGATGTGACTTCCCTGACCCCTCTACCACAGGATTCACCCTGGCCCTCCCAGACTGCTCAGAGCCCCTAGGGGTGTGCTCTCTCTCATTTCCCTTAGAAACAGGTCTTCATGGGCTGAGGGATGGTTTAGCAGGTAAAGCACTGGCCACATAGCCTGACCACCTGAGTTTGATCCCTGGTAGCCACATAACGGTGGAAGGATCTATGTCTGTTGGCTTTAGCCATGGCAGAAGTGTACACGAAGATGATGATGAAGGAGACAGAGAAGATTTTTTTTAAAGAAATTGGTCTTTATGCCTCATTGCAGTACCTACATGAATTCCCTTTGTGTGTGTGTGTGTGTGTGTGTGTGTGTGTGTGTGTGTGTGTGTGTGTGTGTGTAAATGCCCACGTATACATCATGGAAGTCGCTGTGTGCAGTTACACTGTAAGTGGAAGAACCTTCAGGCTGTCTTTGCACAGGCTTGGGCTGGTCCAGCCACACGGTGAACCTTATTATTTGTCTCTTTTAACAGATGAAAGAATCGAGCATCAGAGACGTTAAGTGACCTGGTCACAGACACAGTGAGGGCAGAGCTGACAGTGGCCCCTCCTGTGGAGGGGCTGATAGAGGGTACTCCTTACGCAGAGGCCGGGGTGGGTGTCCTGATTAGGTTTCCATTCTGTGATAAAACACTGACCAAAGGCGACATGGGGAGGAAAGGGTTTATTTTATTTTTACAGCTTACAGTCCATCACTAAATGAAAACAGGGCAGAAACCCAAGGCAGGAACCTAGAGATGGGAGCTGAAGCCAAGGCCATGGAGGAGTGCTGCTCATTGGCTTGCTCAGCTTGCTTTCTTATACAACCCAGGACCACCGCCCAGAGGCGGCACTGACCAACCAAGCAGGCTAGGCTCTTAATCCAGGAAATGCCCCACAGCCATGTCCACAGACCAATCTGACAGACCTTCCCAGGTGACGATAGTTTGTGTCATGTTGTGGGGGGCTGACTTGCACATGGAGAAGGGACACATGTCTTAACAAGTGTTAAGTCCCCTTTGTGAAGCAAGCTTCTCTCCCAACCTACTTGGCTATGAGTGACAAGGTCAGTTCCCAGGGGCTAGAGGAGGAGACCAAGCCCCACAAAAGCAGAAGGGAATTCATCCCAGGCAGGAAGCATTAAGAAATGGAGAGGTGTGGGGGGACTCCTGGACATTCAGCCATTCCCTCGACATCTCACTCACTCAGCTACTGTTTACTGAACACCTATTCAGTTCCAGCTCTGGGGACACAAAGGTCAGTGAGCCAGCCTGCCTGGGACTAGCAGAGTTGTCCTGGAGAACACTGACCGGCTGGAGTCTCAGTTCCCCGCCTTGAAGATGGCAGTACTTTTTCAACAGTTAGCGATTCATCTGTAATCTGAATTTTGCCTTTATTTTTTTTTTAATGAGGGAAATAATGGTTCTCCATGACAAGACTGTTGTGAAGATCAAGTGAGATTGTCAAGGTCCACCCCCTCTGCCCAGTCCACAGGTAAAGTCGCATTCCAAATCTCAAATGGTCTGGAAGGCATAGGCATCAACTTATAGGAAGAGACACTGAGTCAACCCAGGTGACCAAGTCCAGTCCTGGTATGGCTGGAGCTATCCCAGAGACATGCTTGGATGGCAACCTGCCGTAAGAAAGCAAAGCTTCCCAGAGTGGATTAGGCTTCCCACCCTTTCTACTGGCTCAGGTCACCCATCTGGGTGCCACTGGTCACCAGAGATTGGCAAGCCCATATGGATGAACCTTTGCCTGTCCCTCTATGCTCCCATTTTTGCTCTTGCAAGGATTAAATATTTGGAAACATCTGAAGAGTATCGACAGAACCTTTCACCTTAGGCTGCCTTTTGCTCAATGGGTTCCTGCAAGAGATTAGGAAATGGTTGATTCCCCTGCCTTGGTGCAAGCCTTCATTAAGGGCCTGTAGTGCCCAGTTGTCCTCTGCCCCAGAGATGCCCTGCCTGCTGGAAAGGCTGGGGTGGGAGCAAGAGCTTTGCATGCTGCCCCGTGAGTATACCTGAACCACAGAAATTTGTTCTGTGCTGGTTATGGCGTATTACAAAGCTTCACCATTAAATGTGGCGGCGTTTTCTATGCATGAGTCAAAGGGGGGCTCTCTCGTTAGGGTTGTGTTCTTCCAGAATGCTAGGCTGTCTGCGGCTCATTGCCCAGAGAAGGCTCTTGCTTCTCTGCCTCTCCCACGTGATTAGAAACCAACTTGTTCTTTTGCATGTGTGCGAGGCTAAGTCCTCAGACCACATGCAAGAAATTAGACTGGATCCGGGCTGGAATTGGGGGCGGATTGGAGAGGGGGAAAGGCTGCCAGTTCCGTTTGGCAAGAGTCAGGTGAAAAGACAAAGGCAGCCAGAAACTCTGACAGGCCTGTGAAGTGTTCACACACCGTTGTGTGGAGTTGTTTAAAACTGCATCCTTCAGAGTCACTTTCCCTACTCAGCCGCTACCAGAGAGCTGAGATATTTGTGGATGCAATTCCATGGGGCTGGCTGCTGGTATGTGGACCCTCCCTGGAAGGGATCACGGGGGATTAGGAAATGCTGATGGATTGGGCCACACGTGACTCACCGAGTATGATTTTAGCTATTACTTGACCCACACCACAGATAAGAGACTGACTCATCCTAGAGAAAAAGGTTCAAAGGCTCTGCCTGGTGTCAACCTCGGAGTGGCTGGTGATGGTTTTTGAAGGCTCCTGCTGTTCTGCTCTGCCTGATGAATTCATGGGTTCCGCTGACTCAGGTTGGTAGCAGGGAAAGGGGAACGCACACTTCCCCACTGTATGGGGAAAGGTAGGAGTCTGTGAGGAACCCTGCAGAGTCATGAGATTTAAAAATCTTCAAGGAGCTAGGCATGGTAAAGCACACTTCTAACTCCAGCATTCGGGAGACAGGGGCAGGAGAATCATGAGCTCAAGGCCAGCCTGGCCTAAAAGAATGAACTAACTAAACAACCAAATAAAGAAATATTAACAACAACAAGAAATCGGGAGGGCCATTTACCAGGACTTCTGCTAACTGGCCACCAGAGGAAGCAGACAGAAAAATGGACCCTAAAAGGGACAAAGTGTGTGTTTGTGAGGAGACAATAAATGCTAGAGCTGTACCCAGTTCCTTAAAGGCCCCTGCTAGGGGAAGGGCATCTGGGAAGAAATGGGTCTGTGGGTACAGAATGAGAGGTCAAGACGTAAGTTCAGCATTGGCTCTCACAGTGGGAGGATCATGCTAACATGAATGTATCACCCTCGTTTTAAAGACAGGGTCTTGCTAGGAAGCCCTGGCTTTTCCAGTGCAATCTGGGGTGGCCTTAAACATGTAGCAGCCCTCCTATCCCAAACTCCTGTGTGCTGGCGTGACAGATATGAACCGCCACACCTAGCTTTGTATTATACCTTTCAAAACAGCTACAAGAGTAGTCTTTGAGTACACACATCACAAAGAAGTGATAAAAGTGTGAGATGGCAGGCGTTAACTCTTCGTTTGGTGAACATAGCATGAAATATGAACATAGGATAAAATATGTGTCAGTATTTCAAATTGTATCCCATAGATATACAACACTAGTATATGTCAGTGAGCTGCTTAGTGTAGGTGCTAGGATTTGAACTTGAGTCTTCTGAAGAGCAGTGAGTGTTTTTAACCTCTGAGCCATCTCTCCAGACCTCAATTAAATTTCTAGATGAGTTTTTGTTGTGCGTGAGTGCGTATGTGGAGCCAGAGGTCAACATCAGGAGTTTTCCTCACTCGCTCTCTGCTGTGGTTTTTGAAACAGGGGCTCTCACTGATCTCACAGATTCAGCTAGAATGGATAAATGCTGAGTCCCCTGTATCTGCCTGTCTCCACTCCCCAGAGCTGGAGTGACAAGGTATGCCACTGCTAAGCTAAGATTTTTTTAAAGATGTATTTATTTATGTAGATGAGCACTCTATTTGCATGTTTGCCTGCAGAACAGAAGAGGGCATCAGGGAGAAGAGGGATCAGATCCCATTATAGATGGTTGTGAGCCACCATGTGGTTGATGGGAATTGAACTCGGGTCTTCTAGAAGAGCAATCAGTGTTCTTAACTGCTGAGCCATCTCTCTAGCCCCAATTAAAAAACAAAAACAAAAACAAAAAACCCTGTAGATGTTGGAGATCAATCTCAGGCCCTTATGCTTTTATGTTTACAAAGCAAACTTTACTGGCTGAGACATCCTCCCGGGCCCTTAATTAAAACACCCCCCCCCAAATGTGTGCCTTCTTATAGTAAGAGGGGTGTGCAGCAGATGGAGGAGAAGCAAGACAAAGCCTACACACACACAGACACACACACACAGACACACACACACACACACACACACACACACACACACACACACCAGTTCAGTTCCTATTGCAAGGCAAAGCCGAGGACACTCTTGTTTACCCCAGATTGGCTGAGGAGACCAGCCACACTACTTTGAGCTCAGATGAGGACCAGGGTCTGGTGGCCTTGAACAGGGTGATGGTCCTGAGGATCTTGTCAGTTCAAAGCCAGAAAAGTATGTTTGCAGGAGATGGAGGTAAGGGACATCTTTGGGCTGGTGTCCCTTGAGGTCCTGGAAAATTACCCCAAAACAAGCACCCAGATATTTAGTGATGCAGATGTTTAGACATCAGCCCATGTCAAAAATGACTAGTGAAAACAGACATGAAAAACAACTCCATCCAGACCTTTAAAATTTTATTTATGTTTTGACAATTTAATACATGTGTCCAGTGTATTTTGATCATATTCACCCTTCATTACTTTCTCCTACGGCCCAGGCTACATGGTAAGTGGTGTCATCCCTGGGATGCTGGTTCTGGGTTCTATAAGAAGATAGGCCCAGCAAGTAAGCAGCACCCCTCTATGGCCTCTGCATCAGCTCCTGCCTCCGGGATCCTGCCCTATTTGAGTTCCTGTCCTGACTTCCTTCAGTGATGAGCAGCAATGCTAAGTGTAAGCCAAATTAACCCTTTCGTCCTCAACTTGCTCTTTGATCATGATGTTTCATCACAGTAATAGAAACTCTAATTCTCCCCGCCCCCATTCTTTCTAATAAATCCCTCCTACTTTCGTGGTTTTGTTGTTGTTTGTCTTGACCACTGAGTTTAGTCAGAGTTGTTTTTGTGAGCATGGGTATATGTGATTATTGGCACAAGAGCGACCGACCCATCAATAGCTACACCACTGAGGACTATGATTCTCCCTACACATACCAGCCGTGAACTGCCGTGAACTGCTGATGGTCTCTTGGGGAGGGGTGGGGTCTCACGCACCCCTCCATGTCCATTATAGAATGTCAGTGGGCTCAGTCTTCTACAGGGGACCGTAGCTGCCGAACATTCACAAGTGCAAGGACCATGCATGATCTTCTGCCCTAAGGCAGTGGCCCTCAACCTTCCTGATGCTACAACCCTTTAATGCAGTTCTTCACGTTGTGGTGACCTACAACCATAAAATTATTTTGTTGCCACTTCATAATTGTAATTTTGTTACTGTTATGAATTGTCATGTAAATATTTTTGCAGACAGAGGTTTGCCAAGGGGGGGTTGCGACTTACTGGTTGAGAACCACTGCCCTAAAGTGTATCTTAAAACAAAACAAGTCACATCTGAAAATCAACATCTCCTACTTCTTAAAAAAACACAGGCCTGAGCCAGGCGGTGGTGGCCCACCCCTTTAATCCCAGTACTCGGGTGGCAGAGGCAGGCAGATCTCTGTGAGTTCGAGGCCATCCTGGTCTACAGAGAGAGTTCCAGGAAAACCAGGGCCGTAGAGAAATCCTGCCTCCAGAAACAAACAAACAAACAAACAAACAAACAAACAACAAATAAAACCCCACGCCCCTGAAATCTAACAACACCTGTACTGGGGGTGGCTCTAGCTGCCCTGTTAGCTGGGCCACGCATTCTGTGGTATTCTCCTCTCCAGCTGTAGTGGCTGCCGTTGATCACTTGGTGTGCACCCCTGTTTTTATGGGAGAAGACGTTATTCTCTCTAAACCAGGCCTCTATCAAACATATGGAAACCTCAAGCTAAGCACATTAAAATCACTCTCAGGACCCGCCAACAGGTACATTTGAGCTTGCATCCCTTGCTACTGATGTGGTAGCGCACACCCGCGCTACCACCACCCACCCATTCACCATGTCCGAGCGAGGGGCTGTGGATTGAAAAACAGAGACAAGAAACAGCGGGTCATTTGCCCCAGCAGAATGCAGAATGCCGTTTATTGAAGGAGGGAGGAGGCCTTAAATACAGGCTTACAGCACAATGGGAGAACCCCGGAGGGCAGAAGTTCGCTACCCAATGTTCTTGCATCTAAGCTGTTTACACCAAATGCAGGATACACAGACTAAGAACCTCCAGTGAGCGTTCAGGAAGAAGGAAACCGGCAGGGAATCAGCATAGGGAGGACATCTAGTCAAGGTTGGCAAGCAAGGCAGCAGCTACCCAAAATGGGGGGCCAGGGCCCTATAGCTACAATACCCTTCTCCCCCAAGGCAGATGCCGACGAGGTTTCCTCTGGATAATATTTTTCCTAAGGAGGGATCCAGGCCACCTGCGGCATCCAACTGTTGTTTGTTTTTGAAGAAATATTAATAATAAAGCTAATATTTATTGAGCACTTACTCCGTGCCTGGCAACTTTCCAAGCTTCTTCCATGCGTTAACCTATGTAATTTTTGCAGTGAGTACAACCATTGCTATTTTATAGACGAAAGAGCAGAAGTAGGAAGCATTCAAGAGCCCTACCCCACCTTTCTCCATAGGAAATGGCAGAGGCCAGGATTCAAAGGACGTCCACGGGGCCCAGCAGGGAGTGTAGCTAAGCAGTCAGCAACCCTGCTCCTGGGTGGGTTTCCTGAAGCAGCTTTTTGTAGGTTTATCCTCCAGACCATGTTACCACAGAATCCTTCAAATCTCAGTGGACGGAAACAGCAAAAGTTTGTTATCTGACCTTTGCTGGGGATAACCGAGAGCTAGCTGGAAGGTCGTGATGCCCCTGACAGAGTGTCATGGCAGTCAGGAAGGGACAGCAGGCCTCACCTCACCATTAGTTTCCTACAATTTCCTTGGAAGGGCAGCTTAGCGTGTGTGCCCAAAGTAAACCATATGATCTAACTCAACTTGGGCGGGGTGGGGCCAGGCGGGGCAGGGGTGTGGAGGGTAGCATCAGACACCTGCAGGGCTGCTCTGAACCATCTATGAAAGAGGGCCTGGGTCTGGGCTGCAAGAGGGACATGGGTGATCCTTGTGGGACCATGTGTCTCTGCTTGAGGACCACATTTCTGTGGGTTAGGAAGAGGGCCTTTCCCTTACCTCTGTTCCTACCATCCACCAGAGATCCTGGTGTGGAAAGTGGCATTTCCCCACTCCAAGGCCTTTGCATAGGCTGTTCCCACTGCCTGCGTCTCTCTTCCCCTCCCTACCTCCATGGAAGCCTAGTTCTTTTTCGTTCTTCACATCTTGGCAAGAAGTTCAGTTGCGGTGGCATGGCTCTCACGGCTCTGACTGGAGGACCCCTCTGGCTGTTTTTCACCGCACCCGGGGTTACTTCCCAGCATGTATTACAGATTCTCCTTGGGTAGTGTAGCTCAGCAGCAGGGCAGGTTCTTGTTTTGGGAGGCCTGTGTGCAACCTCAGAACACGGAGAGCATTTTCATTGTTCTGTGCCCTATGCAATGATGTGCTGCGTGTGTCTTCCCTAAAAGACTGGGAACTTCATGAAGGCGAGTTCCAAGCCTATCTCATTCATCTGGGACACACGCGCGCACGCGCACACACACCCACACACACACACACCCACACACACACACCACAGTCTCCCCTAAGGTCAAGTGAGTGAATGAAAGAGACACACAGAGAAGTTATTAATATAAAGGACTGTGGTTTCCTGTTTGAGAACTCCGAGAAGTGCTATAGAGGGATTTCCTAGGTTCTAGACAACATTCTCTGTCTAAGATGGTGTTGAGGTAAGAGAGTCCACAGAAGGGATGAGCGGAGTGTTAATCATCTTACAACCCCTGATCCTGGTAGTTTATGTAAACTCAGAAAGCTGGCAGGGTTCAAAGGAAGGGTACAGGTTGGTAGGAAGCTAATGTATTGTTAAGTCACCCTGCAGACCATTTAATCATCCCTACCCAGAAGCTCCATCCCAGAGAACCACCTAGGGTTTCCCAGGTAAGGAGCAAGAGAGCCTCGATCCATAAACTCTATCTTAGTTTCATTTTGTTTTGTTTCTGTTGATGTGATAGACAGTCAGAAACATCCTGAAGGACATAGAGCTGGTTTTTGCTCACAGTATGAGGGGACAGTCCATTGTGGTGGGGTGGGCATGACATCAGGAGCTGGATGGTCACATTGCAGCAGGTCACATGGCATCTGGAGTCAGAAGAGAGTGATGGATGCTGGTAGCTAACCTGTGCTCTCATTTCCTTGTTTGCCATTTGCGTGTGTGTGCCTGTGCTGTGTGTGAGTGAGTTTGCACATGCGGAGGCTGAAGGTTGATGCTGGGACTCACCCTCCATGACTCTTCCACCTTATTCATTGAGGGGGAGGCTCTCAATCAAACCAAGAACTCCTAGATTAGGCTACTCTTGCCAGGCAGCTTGCTCAGGATCCCCTGCAGCCACCTTGTAAGGCTGGGATTACAGGCAGGCCACCACGCCCACCAGGTATTTACAGAGCTTTCTGAGTATCTGGACTCAGATCTGCGTACTTGTGTGGGAAGCCCTTTAACCATTGAGCCATCTCCCTGGCCCCACTTCCTCCTTTTTATACAGCCCAGGATGGTACCCAGGGTGCGGTCTACCCATCGTGAGTGGGTCTCCCTACAGTGAACACAATCGAGACAATCCCCACAGGCATGCTCACCCACGCATCTTCCAGGTGCTTCTAAATTCTGTCAAGTTGCCAATTAACACTAGCCCTCGGGAATTTCGACTCTAGCGGGCCACTGCCTGTGGGCTGCTCTCAGGGTCTGAAAAGCAAGCCCAGGCACTCCCGAGTGGAAAGAGCAAGGCATGGCAGACACCTCTCATCCTGTCTCTGAGGTAGGATGAGCCTCTCCCGCTCGCTGCAGCGTCTGCCTGGGTGAAAGCTGAGGTTCTGCTTTAAGGCCCTCCAAGTCCAAGTCCGCTTTGCATCTTCTGGACCTGTGGCAGCCTCTGGGAAGTGCTCAGGTACACACCAGCTAGTCATGCATCGGATTGGCTTGTGTAGACGTGCCCTCTCCATTGCGTTATCATCTGTGGTTTGTCACGGCCTTTACCAGACCTGCAAACCTTGCTGGAGTCTGCTGTACTGTCCCAAGCTGGGGGCTAGGCACACAATCAGGGGAAAGACATCCTCTGCTCGGAAGTGCTGGATGAAGTCCTAGAGGCAGGGTCTGCAGAGGAGCTGCATGCTGAAGGAGTGTGCCGAGGCCGGGACTGTCAACTTGATGAGATTGAAACACACCAATGAGGTTAGTAGCTCACGCCCCTGGGTGTGTCTGTGAAGGGTCCAGGGACAAGCAGAGTGTGAAGGTTCCGACTTACCTGGTAGTTTCGTCTGGATAGATTGGGAGTTTTAATAAATTATTAGGAAACGGTGGACTGTGGAAGGCGGGCCTGCCTGGAGGAAGTGGGGCAAAGCATCACCCTCTTTTGAATGGCCACAAAGCACATAGGCACGTAAAAAGCTCCAAGAAGTCCTGCCGGGAAAGACTTTGGTTTAACAGTCTTACCCACGATTTCCCAAACTTATTTGACACCAGAACTTTTTGTGCCAAACTGCCTTTATTGACATCCCAAGGAGCTAGAATTCTGTGACCTATGCTTCGACAAGGCTGTTAGATTGCCACCCTAGCTATTGATAACTTGAATAGAACATAAAGATAGGCCTGGCGGTGGTGGCACATGCCTTTAATCCCAGCACTCGGGAGGCAGAGGCAGATGGATCTCTGTGAGTTCGAGGCCAGCCTGGGCTACAGAGTGAGTTCCAGGAAAAGGCACAAAGCTACACAGAGAAACCCTGTCTCGAAAAAAGAAAAAAAGAAAAAAGAAAAAAAAAAAAAGAAGAACATAAGGAGGGAGCAACAGAGAGCTAGCTCAGCAGCCAGCAGTCAGAGCCTGCGTGGAGTTCAGCTGGAACTTCCCTCTCTGGCTTTCTGGACTGGGCCCACACCATCGGCTCCCTTGCATCTCCAGTGTGCTGACTCTAAGGACTCCCCAGCTTCCGTAAATCCATTATCCAAATTCCCTGCAGTCAATTAATTGTTCGCATCCTACTGGTCCTGTTTTCTCTGGAGAATCCAGCCTAATTGGATTTTGGAACATATTTTTGGTAGGAGGGTCCGCTGGGCCTGGCAGTTCAGACTAAGGTGGGAGCGAGTGACCGTGAAGGAAGCTCCGGTCCTTCATGCTCATCTCCAGCTTTGAGAGCCAGCCGCCATCAGTCTTCAGAAATACAGAAATTACACACCCACCAAAACAAATATATTATAAATTTCGATGGGAAAAAATTCAAATGGCAGAAACACAGAAACAGTAATTTCACTTTCATTTTAAAGCTAATTTTATTTTATTTTTTTAATTGTCTTGAAGTTGTTTCTGGACCTTGCCCATAATCATGGCATGTTGAGTTCTTACAGGGAATCAGCAGATGGTTCCTTAATGAACCAACAGTGCACAACCAAGGAGTGTGGGGGATGCTGTTTATTTTCAGATCCAAGGGAGAAAAATTAAGCCCAGAGGTACTTGTTTTCCGGAAAAATCACACTCTCGTGTGTTAGGGTGACAGGAATCTTCTTGATTTCACAGTTTGCTTCCACCCGCCCCATTTACTCCCACCACTAATCTGAATCTATAAATAGGGTTTAAATATTGCCCTTCTGAGGCTAAGGGTGTTTCTTGTTCGATGGTAGAGCATTCATGGAGATCGCAAGAGGCCCTGAGTTTGATTCCCTGTGGGCTAAAGTCAGTGATAAATACATAGTGTCTCTTGGCTATTTGCAACAAGGCGAACTAGCTACTTTTGATGAAAAGGTTTCCAAAAAGCCTCATTCCAAACAAAGGGCGTGGCCTTGCGGTAAAGAACGCCTTGCTGTTATTTACACTCAAGAAAAGACCTAGGTCAAAAAGAAGTGAGCGACAGCCTCCCTGTGGCTGCAGAAAAAGCTAGGCTTAAAAGATCTGAGGGTTCTGCTTCTTCCCCTTTCCCTTCCCGTTCCCCTCAGAACTTAAAAAAGATGCCCATTAACGACAGGATTCCGGGTGAGGCCAAGCCTGCAGAACACTTGATCGGCTTGAACATGGAGCTTCCTGCTGGCCTCAACGCTGCCCACGGAACAGTTCTGCAAACACCTGGTATTGAAATGCAGTTGTGTGGACAACCCGCCATCTCGTGGTCAGAGAGAGAATTGCAAAAACAGCTTTCCGGGTCATTTGCCAAAACTGGCCTTCAGACCTAAGTTATTGACGCCGAAAGTTCTTAGGCTTACACTAGAATGTCCCAGCGAGCTTGTAAATGTCTGATGGGAAGGCTACACCCGCATACAGACTACGTCGGAATTCCTAGGAACTCAATGGGTCACGACTGTGAGCTGTGATCTTTGCAACCAAAGCAGCTAATTAAAACAAAGAAAACTTTGGGCAGTATCTCGTGTTTCTGGGAAATACTGAGTGTGCAGATTTCTTCCACCTACTCCCCCCTCCCCTTCTCTTTTTCAGACAAGATCTGGTGCATCTCAGACTGACCTTGAATTTCTGGTCCTCTTGCCTCCAACCACCACATGCCCCCCATGCTCATTGCTAGGACTGTAGGTGTGCACCACTGTGCATGGTTTTGATTTCCTTCCTTCCTTCCTTCCTTCCTTCCTTCCTTCCTTCCTTCCTTCCTTCCTTTCTTCTTTTCTTTTTATTCTATTTTTAAAAGTGGGATCAATATGCAGAAAACTAGATAGATTGCAAGCAGAAACTTGGAATTTGACTGCTTGGTGTCAGATGGGTGCTTTACCTGCCACGGGGACTTTTTGGTGACTCACTGTATCATGGATCATCATGAAGGTTCCATGAGGATCCCTGTATGTGATAGTTGGAACGTGCAATGTGGATCCCTGCCCCGCCACCCCCTGATTTGTGTGTTTGAATACACAGTTCTCAGATGGTGGCACAGTTCGGTGAGGCTGTGGAACATTTACAGCCAGAGACCTAGTTGACATAGGACCTGGTGCCATATGGGCAGAGCTACATATGGAGGTGTAGCACACTTGACCTACAGGGGTATAAGGAAGCTATACTGCAGGTTTCCACCACCTCAGCCTGGAGTCCTGAACTGATGGACATCTGCTTGATAGACTGTACCCCTTAAAGTGTGAATCCAAGTACATCTCCCCTTCCTTCAGTTGCTTTAGCTGGGTGTTCTAACACAGCAATGAGAATCACGTAGACCTGACACGATTGTACGATAAATTCTATTTAGGTGAATTTTATTAGGAATCTATAACATTACTTTTAACTTGCTTTTTAAAAAGATTTATTTTTATTTTTAAATTACGTTTACGTGCATCTGCACATGCGAGTGCAAGTACCCACAGAGGCCAGAGGCATCAGGATCTCCTGAGCTGGGGCAGCAGGGCAGTCCGAGCTGCCCAGCATGGGAGCTGGAGAGCTAGGCACTCTATAGGTGCTCTTGACAAGGGGTATCTCTCTCTAGCCCCTTAATTTGCATTTTGAAAATGTACTTTTTATTGCATTTATTTACTTTGTGTGTGTACACATGTGCATGCACACACATGTGCTACGGTGAGTGTGTAGAAGTCAGAGGATGACTTGAGGAGGTCCTTTCTCTCATTTACTGTGTGGGTCCTGGGGATTGAATTCTGGCCATCAGACTGGGCGTCAGGCACCTTTAACACTAAGCTGTTTTGGAAATTCGTATGTTACAGACATCCCATAAAATAAACAGTAGTTCTAACTTCTTTTCAACAGGTGTGTAGACAGGTCCCTTGAAGTGCCACCTTCCCGGTGCATTGCCTGGGTTCAATTCCTCATGGTTGGCCCTTTAGCCAGGACTGTCCCCTTCCTTCAGCCAAAGGAAGCCCTCCTCTGTCTCTCGTGTAACTTCCGGTGTGCTGGGCTCATCAAGCCATTTCAATCCTTCAAAATGATCAGTGAGGAATGTTGGTGTAAGGTGCTGGGATTAAAGGCGTGCGCCACCACTGCCCTGCTCAAGCCGATTTTTATGTTTTCATTTTGTATCTTCAGACCTGTATTTCTCCCTTATGAATTCTAGCTCTTCTGCATTGAACCCTACAATCCCTGCTGCCCCTATCTTGAGCTTATGTCAAATTTTCCCTAAATCTGCCCTATTATTTTAATGTTTTAAATTAAGGCTAATCCATTCAAGATTTTACCTGTGGTTGATGCTATTTTTCCAGTCAATGATCAAGTATGGTAACAGCATTGATTAAACAAAGCATCTCTCTGCTGGAAACTGAAATGTGTCCCTCATGTTTTGCATCTGGATGGGCTGGGTACGGTGGTACCACCCTTAGTCCCAGAACTCTGGAGGCAGAAGCAGGTGGATCTCTGTAAGTCTGAAGCCAGCCTAGTCTACATAGAAAGTTCCAGACTGAGACCCGGTTGAAACAAAACAAAACAAAACAAAAAAACTGGAAAGGATCTTGATTTGGTTTTTGTTTTGTTTTGTTTTTTTAACTTCTTGGTTTCCTAACACTTGTGAATCAAAGCCATGCAGCTTTTTAAATTATTATATTGGCTTTGTAAAGAGTTTTAGTATCTAGCACAACAGTCTTATATCAGTGTTTTTCACAGCTAAAATTTTGCTCGTGAAATGAAAACATTTAGAATTGCTTCAACATAAATGTTAAATACTCTTAAGTGACCCCAGGTACACGTTGTTTGATGTTCTGATTGGAATTAAGGTTATTATCTCTTTGGAAATCACTGACACTCATGGTTATTAACTCTTCCCAACAAAGGACACACCACACTCCTCCATTAGTTCAAATGTGGCTTTTATAACCTGTAACAAAATGTCATGACTTTCTTTATGAAGCTCCTCTAACTTTCGATATCTTAACAGCTAATTTTTACAATGTAATAAAATAAAAATCCCCTAAGTACTGAACACAAGCATCCCATGTTCCCTGGACATGCTGGGTGTCCCTATCACCATTATATTCATTATTATCACCACTTGTCTTTATTAAATAAATCACAGAAAAGACAAATCTTTGAAAAACTGCACACTGATGAAATTTACCTCAGTGCCAGTATTGTTAAAAAAAAAAAAAAAAATCTTGTTTCTCTCTTAACGGGTCTACTGTAGTAAAAATCCTAGGAGACTGTGTATATAAATTTGCAAGTTGATTGTAAAACATATATGGAAATACAAAACACCGAAAGTAGCCACACAGATCCCGCAAGAGTGTTACACCACAGAAAACCAAGATTTGTAGTGATGCTCAGTGGCTTCAAGAACAGAAAAGCAAGGCAAAACCAGTCAAGTGTCCACCACAGCAGAGCACCAAGATGTTCCCACACCGTTCACGTCTAACAAAATCACACGATAGTGGTCTAGTTTCATTTTGTGGCTGTGATAAAACTCTGAGACCAAAAGCAACTTAGGGGCAAAGGGCTTATTTGTCTTACACTTTCAGAACAGAAACTGAAGGTAGAAATCTAGAAGCAAGACCATGGAGGAACTCTTGCTTGCTGGCTTGATTTCTGTTTTCTGGCTCATTCCCAGGCTCATGGTAACTAGCTTTCTTGTTTATTTTTATTTAAATTTTTTAATATTTTAAAAATGAAATAGAATTACATCACTGCCTCCTCCCCTCCCTCCAGCACCTTCCAGCTACCTTCTCTCAAATCCCTCCCATGCCTCCCAACCCTCATCGATAGTCTGTGTTATTAGTGTCATATACATATATATGTGTATATGTGTGTGTGTATGTGTGTGTACCCACATGCACAAATACACATAGAAGTACAACCTGCTGAGTCTTTTTTCGTTGTTCATGTAAATATGGTTTCAGGGCTGATGACTCTGATTTGGACAACCAAAAAGGGGCTCATCCCCGGGGGAGGTCAATTCTCCTTCTCCCAGTAGGGCTTAGTTGTTGTAGTTCTTTGTCTATGGTGGGAGCCCATGAAAGTTTCCCCCTTCTATGTCAACATGTCCGCTGGTACGGCCAGTGCGTCCATCTTGTCTACTCAGCCATGTCCACGAGAGACTGTGCCACAGCTGACTTCCTAGTATTTGGGTTCTTGCAGTCTTTCTGACTCCCCTTCTGTGATGTCCCCTGAGCCAAAGATTCAGGAGCTGTGATGAGGTGTACTGGGGCTGGGCTCCCCATGATCTGTTGATCTCTGTCTATACTGAATCCCATTGTGGTCTTCTGTCAGGGTCTCCATTTGCTATAAAGGGGATTCTTTGAGGAGTGGTGGTAGCCACACTTTTCTGTGGACATAAGAATAAGATTTAAAATGTACATTATGATGGACTAGCAAAATGATGATGGCAGATTATTTTCTTAGGTTTTTTTTTTTTTTTTTTTTTTGGCTTTTTTGAAACAGGGTTTCCCTGTGTAGCCCTGGCTGTCCTGGAACTCAGGTTGGATTTCAACTCACAGAGATCCACCTGCCTCTGCTTCCCAGGTATTGTGATTAAAGGCATATGCCACCATGCCTAGCTGATGGCAGATTATTTTCTAAGGTTCGTGACCTCACTAGCTCTGGGTAGTTGGCTAGGTTTTCAGCACCAGGCATTTACTATTTAGTGGGCCTTGAGTCCAATTTGTTGGTCATCACCAAACCTTTTCAATAAGTGATGCTGGATCAATTCAAAATCAGTGTAGACAAAAGTTAGGTTTGCCTCCATAAACACTTTCTATGAAAATTAATTCCAGATTTATGTAGGTATAGATATGAAAGATCAAATGTAAAGACAACACAGAATGTCTTTCTGATCTTAAAAAAAGCAGCTACTGCATAATCAGAATACAAAACCAAAATCTCTAAAATATTGATCAACTGACCCGTTTTAAAATGAAGAACTTCTCTGGGCTGGAGAATGTTGCTCTTTTTGGAGAGGGCTCAGGTTCAGTTCCCAGCACCCACATGGAGGCCCAGAACCACCTGTAACTCCAGTTCTAGAGGACCCAATACCCTCTCCAGTGCTCTCACAGGGTACAGAACACTATATACATCTTTAAAAAAAGAATTTCTGTTTGTCAAAACTCAATTAGTTGCTTCTACATGAGAAAACCAATATGTGAATGATTATATATCACTGTATTTTTAAAGATTCAGTTATTTTTATTTTATATTTATGATTATGCAATTTTGGCCACACACACACACACACACACACCCCTCAACAAACTGGCAGTAAACAGGGATCATCTTTAATCCAGTAAAGGCCACTTAGGAAAATCCTACAGCTTGCATCAAACTTAGGAAAGACCTAATGGTGACTTGGCGGAAGACTGGATTCACCAAAGACCAAACAGAAGAAAAGAACGGCAGCTCTCACGATTTCTATTCAGTGTCCTTCTGAAGTGTGTTGATGGTAGGGCCAGTAGGCAAGAAGGTGAAATTACAGACATAGTGTTGACAGAGAGGATCCGAAGAAACCTATCTCAAAGTAACCCATGAGAGTAAATGGTTCAGTGGCTTTGCAGGATGTAAGATCAGGAAAGAAAAATCCAGCTGGCTTTCTACACACTAATGGCAATAGATCTGAAAGTGAAATGGAGGCAACAATTTCCCGGATGCCGGCATCACAGAGGAAAACGCATAGGAGCAAATTCAACACAAGAAGGACAAGATTCACGTCATGAAAACTTCCGTGTTCTGAAAACTGCACTAATGAACATTTAAAGATAGATGGGGTTGAAAGCAACTTCTCTTTGTGGGTTGGGAAATTTAATATCCTTAAGATGCAGTAGTCTCCAAACTGGTCAATAGATCTCTTTCAGAAATTAAAAATCTGATTTAAAAATTCATGTGGAATTTTGTTTTGAGACTTAGAGTAGTCAGAAAAAATTTGAGAAAGAGTAAAGTAGGAAGACTTATTTCCCCCTCTAAGCTTATGACAAAACTACAGCCATGACGTGGTCATTCTGACATAGGGTGGCCATGGGCATCAATGAATGGAATTCTAAGGCAAGAAAAACACATCTGTAGTTGATCAGGTTTGTTTGTTTGTTTGGACAAGGTTGGCAAGGCAATGCCATGGTGGGAAAGAAGGGTCCTTTCCACAATAATGCTGGGACAACTGTACCCACACACAAGGAACAAGATTAGAGTCCTACTGTGTCAATTACATCAATCATTGCCGTGGCAAAATACCAGGAAACTAACAGCGTCAATGAGAGTTTATTTTGGCTCACATCCACCGCAGCAGGAAAGCCATGACATCAGGAACATGGCAGTGAGGAGGAAGAGAAATTGGATGCTGAAGCCCTTGATTTCTCCTTTTTATTCAGTCCAGGGCTGTCCACAGTGCTAGCCACATTCTGTATCTTTCCCGTGAAGTCAAGCCTCTCTGGAAATGCCCTCATGGGTGTCCTAGGCGATTCCATAGCCAGTCAAGTTCACAAGTTTAACTATCACACTGACCTTACATTGTACAAGAAATAAACTAAAAAATGGATCACACGCTAAAGCTAAATTGTAAAACCTTTGAAATATAAAAATCATGGTATTGATTTTTTTCAATATGATACAAAAACGCAAGTAAGTAAAAGATAAGATAGACATATTAGATTTCAATTAAAATTAAAACCGAGCTTGTGGCTCAGGAGGTCATAGGCCCTAGGAAGGAACCTCCCATTGCTTTCACTAAATGGCATGTTGTCAAACTGCCTTCTAAATATTTATATCTCTACCCATAGAATACTGCTGCTCTCAGCTTTGCCAGACATACCTTCTGCAGGAGACAGAATGTGCAGACCCGTAATTGTAACTGTACTAAGAGAAAATGGCTGGCAAGTGCTTGATTCTAAGCAGAGCATCTATATCAACTCTCCTGAGGCTCAGGGGACATCACTGAAGAGTGCACAGAAGATGGGAGATGTGCAAAAGATTATCTTCTGGACAGGACATGGCTGTTGTGCTTATGAACTCACAGGGGCTATTGTTACCTGCACAAGGTTATCGGTCCATGCCCCAGCGGGCATTGCTAATTTGACTCTGTGGGTTACAAAGAATGAAAAAGAGGACATGAAGGTGGATGGCTGACATGCTGGGGGTGTCTGGGAGAGTGGGAGGGAGAGTAGGGGTGAGTATGATCAAAGATTAAATAAAAGAAAAATATTCTAAGAGATGGATTAGAACCTTTTCTGCTTCAACGAATCCTATCAGCAAAGAAAAGCAAACAAAGAGCGGGAAGAATATGTCTGATCACAGATGTGATAAGGGACTTGTGTCTGCCGTGTACAAACCTTACAACTCAACAAGAAAAAGCCAACAGCCCAATTAAAAAGCAAAGAATCTCAACAATACTTCCTCAAAGAAGAAATGAAGTGGCCAATGAACACCCCAAAAGACACTAAATACCATGAATTGGAAAAATGTAAATAAAACAAGAACGCCAACTCATATCTTCTAGGATGGCTATACTTTTTAAAAGCCAGTTACAAGTATTAGCAAGGATGGGAGAAGCTGAAATCTTCCTATCTTGTTAGTGGGAATGTAAAATGTGGAGGCCATCTTGGAGAACAGTTTGGCGACTTCTTCTTTTCTTTTTGAGACAGGGTTTCTCTGTGTAGCCCTGGCTGTCCTGGAACTCACTCTGTAGATCAGGCTGGCCCTAAACTCAGAGACCTGCCTCGGCCTCCCAAGTACTGGGATTAAAGGCCCGTGCCACCACCGCCTGGCTTGGCCACTCCTTTGAAAGTTAAAGTTAGAGCTGTCATGGAATTCAGCAGCTCCACTCTTGGATACAAATGCACAAAAAATCAAAACAAAAACGTAGTCACAATTGTCCATAGTAGTGTTGTTTATAACAGTCAGAGGCAGAACAAGCTAAAATGCCCATCAACTGATGAATCGGTAACAAGAATGGCAACAACATATTCATCTCTAGAATGGGATGAAGTGTGACACATAAGAGAAAATTTGAAAATACTTTATTTGTGAAGTAATAGAAATCAGACTCAAAAGACAGTGTATTGTATGAGATGATTTATTGAAATGTCCAGAATAGGCAAATCTACAATGATTGAAAATTAGATTCATGGTTGACAGGGATGGAGGAGCAGGAATAAATTAATGTTGGCAGTTAAAGGTATGAGTTTCTTTCTGAAGTGAATGAAAGGTTCTGGATTGGTGATTAATACAGAACTCTACCAAAATAAAGTGTGAGTGGTGCCTCCATTTTAAACAGGTAATATTAATATTAATAGCAAACTCTATTTGCTGGGGAGGTGGCAGCTTGGTCATTAAAGCCCTTGCCCCACAAACACGAAGGACTGGAGTCCAGAGCCCTAGCACCCACATAAAAAGCCAGGGGTGGCCATGTCTGTCATTCCGGCCCTGGGAAGGCAGAGACTGGGGACCATTAGAGCTCACTGGCTAGCCATCCTACGAGATGCGGGAGCTCCAGGTTCAATGAGAAAACTTGTCTCAAAAAATTAGGTGGAAAACAGTGGAGAAAGACATCTACCATCAACTTCTCTGGCCTATGTATCGGCACACACAGGGGCACACACCCATATGAACATGTACACAACACACACACACACACACACACACACACACACACACACACACTGCTGCCTATGATAAAATACTTGGAATCTACATCATCAGAGGGGTATAGTCATAGGTACCGAAGAGGAATTTCATCCAGAACATACAAATGCAGACCAACGAGCAAAGGGTAGAAGGATCTATGTGGACTCTACAGAGGGCATAGTCACCAACCACCTCTATTGCACAGCTCATGTCACGTGTAACTCTAATTCTGACCCCCTCACCCCTGTAAATGAAAACAATAAAAATAAAGCCCCACAGGGGAGGCAGGGGAGGGTAATGGGAGAACCATATAGTTAAAAAAGGATATGCAGATAGTCAATAGATATATGAAAGATGTCTCATCTCATTAGTGGCCAGGAAAATGTAATACCCGCCTCATTCTGTTGCCACACCCCAACCCCACCCCCAGGCTCTAGCGGCTAACTGTGCAGCACATGGCTGTGATGTGAGATATCCAGGAACCTCTGTGGCGTGGCTGCTCCTTGTACCTGAAAAGAGCTCTGATTTCCAGCCACACGACTTGCTTGTGTTTGCTTTTGAATAATGGCTTCCTTCACTCAGCCTTCCGCTTGTGGAATTCACCTACTCCTCTGTGTGTGTGTAACAGGTTAGTTATATGGGTTGTTATGCTGTATTCCAGAGTCTGACTGATCACCATTTGCTTGTTTGTTATTTCTGTTACGAACTTGTTTGGATCATTCCCAATCTGTGGCTGTGACAACACTCCATGCCGAGTGAGAGAAGTCTGACACACGAGAATGTGTGCCGTGCGGCTGTTCTGTGGGCGACGCCCCCCTGTGGTTCAGGAGGCAACACACTGGAGGGCTTCTGGATGCTAACTGTCCTCTGATTCTTCTTGGTGGAACGCTGGGTGTGGGCTCTCTGACAATGTGAGTAGGAACACACTTAGGATTTGAGCTCTCCACATGTCAAATACAGCCTACTTAGGCAACTCAAGGCCCACTGGGGACCAAATCAGGCAATATATTTTCTTTGCTGTCCACAGATTACGAAAGCAACTTTACAAGGCAAGCAAGCTGGAGTTGCTCCAGGGAGAAGCTGGCCCCAGGGGCATTGGTCTCCAGGCTCAGTTGCAGGCTGAGCACTCCTGGAGACTGTTCCACATTCTGGTTTTGCTCCAGGCCATCTTTGGCTCATAGGTACCATGCAGTATTTTGCGTCCTTGCCTATCCTCAGAGCTGTTGGCAATGACTCTTTTTTTTTTTTTTAAATCCCCAACTATGTGTATTGAGATTTCATAGTCCAAATGAAAGTTGAATCCCTCATTTTTTATGGACTTCCTCTACTGTGAGGAAATTCTCAGCAGTGATAGACAGGCTAAAATGACCTCAAGAACACCATTTCTTTCTTCTGTTCCTTCTTTTCCCCCCTAACTTTCTTCCTTTATTTATTTACAGTACTGGGGTCAAACCCAGAGCCTTGTACATTCTAGCTACCAAGTACTCCACCACAGAGCTACACTCCTGGTCCTGAAGATGTCTCTCTTTATTTGCTTATATTTTGAAAACATCTTTTTATTGTTTTTAATTATGTGTGTGCTGGGGACATGTGCAGTAGAGTACAGGTACCTGCAGAGGCCAGAGGTGTTGGATTTGACATGGGTGCTGGGAACTGAACTTGAGTCCTCTGTAAGAACAGGTACCTGCTCTTAGCCACTGGGACTATCTCTCCAGTGCTGCCTTTGAACCCTTAGCAGCTCTAGGATGGAACCTAGGGCCTTGCATGTGATAGGCAAGAGCTGATGCGGAGTTATATCCGCAGAAGGAGTATTTCTTAACTCCTAGATCCTGTTCCACATACACAAAATAGTTGTCCCATTATACATTTTGAAATAAATCAGAATTAAAAGCCCTAGAGTAGTGTCATCTCTGCTCTGAAGGACAATCTTTTGCAGGAGCGTCACCCAATGTCTTTGTGTACAAGGGCTCCTGTGTGCATCTCCTCTTGTCCATCTAAGATTGGTTGCATGATGTATTTTATTAGAACTAGTATTTTTAAAGCAGGTGGCTGTAAATGTAGCATATGGACTGTTATTACCATTGGCCGTGTAAGACAATGTCCTGTTTCTAAATTCACTGTCTTCCGGAAGACACACTAGCCCTTTGGAAACTAATTAAGCAGGTTTAATTACACAGGCATATCTCGATTATGTCTCATCTGGGTGAGCATTTACATGTGTGTGTGTGTGTGTGTGTGTGTATGTGTGTGTGTGTGTGTGTGTGTGTTAGGCTCTTTCAGGGCCCTAAGAAAGATGTCCCCTTGTTCCAGTTCTCCCTCTTCCTCCCTCTCTTCCCCTCCCCCTTTTTTCCTGTGTGTGTGTGTGTGTGTGTGTGTGTGTGTGTGTGTGTGTGTGTGTTAAGACACTATGACCAAAGCAACTTATAGAGGGAAGAGTTTGTTTGGACTTGACAGTCCCAGAGGCTTAGTTAGAGTCCTTGCCCTCATGATAAGGGATAAAGCAGCAGATAGTCACAGCGCTAGACAGTAGCTGAGAACATGTGTCTTTGTTTTGAGGACAGGGTCTCTCTGTGTAGTCCTGGCTGTCCTGGAGGTCCCTATGTAGACCAGGATGACCTCAAATTCACAGAGATCTTCCTGTCTCTGCCTCCTGAGTACTGGGATTAAAGATGCATGGCATCATGCCTGGCTGAGAGCTTACATCTTGATCAATAAGCACAAGGCAAAGAGAGCTAACTAGGAATGGGTGGACTTTTGGAAGCTCCACAGTGAAGCACCTCCTACAAGGCCACACCTCCTAATCCTTACCAAAAGTTCCACTAACTTGGGACTAAGTATTCAAACATATGAGTTCTCATTCAAACTTCTCTCTCTCTCTCTCTCTCTCTCTCTCTCTCTCTCTCTCTCTCTCTCTCTCTCTCTACCTGTCTCCATTTCTGTCTCCCTCTTTCCCTCCCTCTCCTCTTTCTTTATCCCTCTCTCTCCATCCTTAGAAACAAAAGCATTCTGCAGAAGTCTAGGAGGCAGCCCACAGCGTTTCTATGTACATTCATTGCACCATGCTGTTTTCCCTATGAGATCTTGCCACCTACCCAGACCAGTTGCCCGTCTTTTGGGGAAATAGCAGCTTTATGGAGGTTCTTCTCCCTAGCACACCACCCAAGGAAACAGAGCTCAGAAGCCCCCCCCCCCCCTGGAAACTAAGGCACTGCTGCTGATCTTCCCAATAACTCTTCTACTCCATTGAGTCCAGGAAGTCTTTCTGGGCTGGGTGCTGGGGGTGAGAGGGGAAGAAGTCTACTGGGACCCCTCCTGGGTCTGCAGTGCATGTGTGGATTCTTCCATAACTCTTAGGTACCAATCACTGGCGAAGCCTAGGCTGTTGCCTGGACCTGCTTTTCCTCACATCTGCTGTCTTCCTTTCAAGTGACATGGAAAACCTGGGGATGCAATGGCAAAGAACAGTTTCGGCTGTTACTTAGATATTACCCACATCGTCCCCAGGATAAGTCCTGGGTCTTTTGTGCCTGGGACAGATTAAATGACAGATAAGAACAGGGTCCAGCTGACCCAGTCATTTTGGCATCCTGACTTTGTGTCCTGCTTAATGAAGCCCAACAAGAATAGTTTGAGTGGAGCTGTGGCCACGGTCATTTCTATAGCAAGAACTTGTCACCGAGTCATCTACCCTCGATATCCTTTTCCACAGAGCAAGTCATTCCGAACTCCAAGGCTTGGTTCTTACAAACATTCGTCGCCTTTGCTTCCTCCTTTCCGGACAGCTATGAGGCAAGAGTCACTTGAAACGCCGGGTAACCGTCACTATCAAAGCAGGAGTTTATTGGACTTGAGACACCATCACATCTGCTGTCACACCTTTCCAAACACTGGCTTTCAGAAAATGGACCCTCGGGTGTTGAACAAATACAAAGGGGAAGCTATTCTTTTTGTTTGTGGGTGTCAGTTTTTGAGGCAGGGTTTCTCTGTGCAGCCCTGGCTGTCCCGGAACTCACTCTGTAGACCAGACTGGCCTTGAACTCACAGAGATCCACCCACCTCTGCCTCCCGAGTGCTGGGATTAAAGGCGTGTACCCCCACCATTTTTCGAGAAACTATTTATTTTTTGGTTTTTGTTTTGATACAGGGTCTCATTCAGTAGTCCAGGCTGGCCTCTAACTAGGGCAACCCTCCTGCCTCAGCCTTCCAAGAGATGGGATTCCAAGAAATTGTTTTTTTATATACTAAAAGATATCTGAGTTTGTAGGTTTTTTTTAAAAAACTCTTTGTTCTTTGGCTCTTTGGGGGGCGCCCACCACCCAGCTCCCAAATAAATCACACAGAGGCTTATTCTTATTTATAAATGCCCAGCCTTAGCTTGGCTTACTTTTCTTTTTTCTTTTTTCCGTTTTTTTTTTTTTTTTTTTTGCTGGAGCTGAGGCCCAAACCCAGGGGCGCTCTACCACTGAGCTAAATCCCCAACCCCCAGCTTTTCTTAACTTAATTATTTCATCTACCTTTTGCCTCTGGGCTTTTACCTTTTTCTATTTCTGTACATCTTTTCTTTCCTTCTTATTCCATGTCTATCTGTCTGGCCCCTTTTTTTTTCTCCCTCCTAGATCCTCTCTCCCCAGATTTCTCCTATTTATTCTCTCTACCTGCCAGCCCCACCTATCCTTTCTCCTGCCTCACTATTGGCCGTTCAGCTCTTTATTAGACCAATCAGGTGTTTTAGACGGGCACAGTAACACAGCTTCACAGAGTTAAACAAATGCAACATAAAAGAATGGAACGCATCTTTGCATCTCTAAACAAATGTTCCACATCTTTAATATTCCACAGCATGAGTCCTTTCATCTTCGGGGTTCACAGTCCCTGATACTTCTGTTGAGTTGCCGGTTCCTTTCTGCTCTTCACTCCCATGCACGTCTTTGTCCCATCGAAAGGGGAAACCTGGTGTCCAGAACACACGCTGCAGTAGTCAGAGAGAGAACGAGTTCCATCCTTCCCTCTCTCCCCTCCGTCCTTCCTTCCCTCCCTCCCTCCCTCCCTCCCTCCCTCCCTCCGCCTGCCCTTCTGCTTGTTTTTCTCCCTTGGTGCTGGGGATGTAGCCCATGACACTTACACTAAGCATCTCCTCTACCCCCGAACTCCATTCCCAGCCCCCACCTTTGGCCTTTCATCAAATCTACATTGAGAGTCTCCTCTGTGACACTAAATCTGGAGACATGTGGAGCAAAGCAGACATTTGCCTTCCAAACGTACCCCGGTCATCTCAGCTTCCTCCATACCTTCCCAGAAGCATCCCCTAGTCTCCCTAAAGTCTTGACAGGTTAAGCCTCCCTCACTGAAAAAATCTGAAGTCCAAAATGTTGCAAAATCCAAGATGTTTTGAGGACTAATGTTATGCAATGAATAATAAAAAAAAAAAATTCACCCCTGACCTTGTGTGGTGAGCTTTGATCAAACTGCTGATTAAAATGTTGTATCAAATTACCTCCAGGTTATGTGTGTAAGGGGTATACAGAATGCAAATGAATGTCAGTTTTAGGCTTTGGGTCTCATTCACCAGCTGACTGATTGTGGGTGTGCAAATAGGCCTGAGTCTCAAACTCTTAGCCCTCCAAGCATCCAGATAGGAGCCTCGACTCCATTCGGCTCATTTCATTGAGGAGCTTGCCAGTGTCCTCTTGCTCAGCCAGAGGGGTCACTAACCCTCCAGTCTCTGGATTTTCTTCTCCATCCAGTTCTTCAAGGCCTTGTGGAGGTCTTTCCTCTAAATTGAAGCGTTCCTTTCTGAAGGGATGAGAGAGGTCCCCAGACTCAGAAACTAAACTGAACGTACAGGTGTTCCCCTGACGCCACCCCCAAAGGTCTCAAATTTGAGCAGTTGCTGGGCAAAGGAGACTCTCACTAGGTGAGCTCCCCGCCTTGCAGGGAGCTCTGGGCACACAGCTCTCACAAATCATCACCTGTTTTGGAGTGGACTTTTCAATGGTACAGCCACACTCACCCACACTCCGGAAGCTGCCTAATAACTCACTGGTTCCATTCCACTTGGATGAGACAGATTCTTTGGTCTGTCCTAGTCTGTTGTCTAGGGCCTATGTGGGGTGCGTTGACATTTGTTCACATCACACAACACATTTCCAACAGGAAACTCTGCTCATGCTGTCAAAGGTCTTCTCTCCGTCAGCCTGATGCGGCAGTCCCGACACTGGGCTGTCTCTTCAGTTATTTCTCTAGAACCTCCTTTCTTCTCTGGGGTCTCACTGGGCCCTGGGCTGCCTGGAAAGGAATGTGCAGACATTGTATCATTCAGGATAAATTTCTGGAGACGAGATTCACACTGGAAACACGTAGATGTGAAAGGGACAGGATTAACATGATCCCAGCTACTTAATGTATCTGGATTCCTACCTTCATATATGAAATAAGGGGTTCAGTGAAGCTGTTAAGATAAATACCGTTATTCCCAAATCAATTTAGACATGTTTTGTGTTATCTTTTTACTGTGGCCAGGGAGATGACTCAGTTGGTAAAGTGCTCGTTATGAAAGCCTGAGAGACTGAGTTCATATGCCCAACACCTCCACGGAGAGCAGGCTATGGTAGTGCTTGCTTGTCACCCGATAGCGGGGGAGGTGGAGACAGGAGGATCTTGGGGGGCTCTCTGGCCAGTCACTCTAGCTGAATCAGCCATTTCCAGATCCAGATCTGGTCTCAAAAAATCAGGTGGAAAGCAATTGAGGAAGACAGCTGACATTGATCTCTGGCCTGCACATGCGTGTGTGCATACACACACACACACACACACAGAGAGAGAGAGAGAGAGAGAGAGAGAGAGAGAGAGAGAGAGAGAGAGAAAAGAAATCGTCCTTTGGTGATTCTGCCTCTGGGGTGGGAATCAATAGTTGGAAATTGGGCTTTCCCCAAATACAATCGCCTTGTTTTAGGGTCTTAGGGCGATGCTGTCTGCATTAATCTGTTGCTCAAACCAACAAATCCTTCTTATCTCACCGTTTTGGAAGGTGAGGGATCCAGATGTGGGGAATCCAGATGTGGTTCACTGGGTTGTCTTAGGTCTTAGGACTCTCTCATGAAGCCGCAGTCAACTTGTGGCTATCTCAAGGACTGACTGGGGCTATTGAGCTGGTTTCCGAGCTCACAGTCAGCGATTTCTCAAGGTCATTGACCAAGGGCTCCAGTTTCTTACTGTCTAGACCTTGCAGAGGGTTGTCCATGACATCAAACTTTCTGCAGGTCATCTAAAGGAGAAACAGGGTGACAAGAAGGAAGCCATTTTTTTTAAAAAAAATAACCCAATCTTGGAAGTAATGAATTGACCATCCTGGTGTTCTAGTTTATTTTCTGTGAGAAGCATGATGGCCAAAGGCAACTTGGGGAGGAAAGGATTTATTTTATTTTACACTTCATAGTCAATCCCTGAGGGAAGCCAGGCAGGGCAAGCTGGGCAGGAGCCTGGCATTGAGACTGAAGCAGAGACCATGGAGGAACACTGCTTCCTGGCTTGCTTCCCCTTGCCTTGCTCAGCTAACTTTCCTACATAGCGCAGGAGCACCCTCTGTGTTATCCCAACCTCTTACAGCCCACAGTGGGCTGAGCCCCCTGAACCCTCCATCAACTAGCAACCAAGAAACTGTCCCACAGACATGCCTACAGGTTGTCTAAAGGATACAGTGAGGGTGTGAGTACCAGGACTTGGAGATTATTGGGAGCCATCTTGGAGGTTGGGGACCATGAAACCTTAGAGATACTAAAGTCTAATTTCCTCTGTCACAGTAAAGAAAGCCGAGCCTAAAGGAGATGCGTTGGCCAAGATCACATTTGGTTAATCTCCAAACCAGGATTGAACTGATATTGTTCATAGTTTAGGACTATGTAATTTAGAAACTATGTGTTTTACTTATTCAGTGCTTACTGAAAGCAAGGACTGGAGCAGACAGCCTGGAGACTCTGGGATGAGGAATGCAACCGTGGTCCTTACCCACAAGGTCACAGCCCTAGTGTGGAGTGGGTTAAACTCAATGGGAAGATGGGGCGGAACAAAGCAGCCTGGTGTCAAAGAGAGGTACATGGAGACCCTCAGTAGTTCAGAGTTCAAAGGCAGACACAGAGAAGGCTGTGTGGGTGTATGTTCAAATGTGACTTACTCCAAAGCCAATGTGAATACATTTAGGCTGATGGGGATGAACGAGGTGCAGCGAGGATGGGAGTTCATGATTTGCCTCGATCTCCCTATCTAGGTCTGTGGGGTTTAGATTATGAAAGTATTCGTTGAAGGTTCAAGGGCTGAATCCCTACAAGGGATGGATCGCAGCAATCTGGAAGGAGAGCTGTGGCAGCTTTTCAAGGACTGCAGTTGCCTTGGCTGCCAGCACCACACACACACACAATCACACACACACAATTACACTCACACATTCACACTCACTCACACACACACTCACACACACAACACACTCACACACACATACACACACCACACACATACTCACACACACACAATCACACACACACAATTACACTCACACATTCACACTCACTCACACACACTCACACACACAACACACTCACACACACATACACACACCACACACATACTCACACACTCACACACAATTACAAACACATTCACACTCACACACACATTCACACTCACACACACTCACCACACACACTCACACACACCACACACATACACACATACACACATACCACACATACACACACACACTCACACACATACACTCACACATCACACACACACACAATCAGACACATACACTCACACACACCACACACACACTCACACACCACACACACTCACCACACACATACTCACACACACTCACACACACATACACTCACACACACCACACACACACTCACACACCACACACACTCACCACACACATACTCACACACACTCACACACACATACACTCACACACCACACACACCACACACTCACACACATACACACACACTTATACACACTCACACACACAAATTTAAGGGGTTTTTGAGAATTTCATAGTATATACAGTGTATTTTTATTTTACCTATCCCCCACTTATCCCCTACCAACTCCTCTTGGAACTTTCCCAAACATATCCTCTTCCCAACTCTCTCTCTCTTTCTCTCTCTCTCTCTCTCTCTCTCTCTCTCTCTCTCTCTCTCCCCCTCCCCCCTTTTTAAAACACAATGAATCCAATTAGTGCTGTGTGTGCTTGGGTGTGGGGCCATCCGATAGACAATGGGCAGCCCACCTAGATCACCCAACCTCCCCACAAAGTTCTCAGAACATTTGGAAGAAGTGGCCAAAGTCTGTAAAAGTCAGAGGTCACGGAAGACAGTTGTGAAGCAGTGTCTTCGAGATGTGACAGAGCCATCACACTCATAAACTCTCAGGGTCTGTGGTCGCCTAGCTGAGACCTACAGGTGATCAAGCCAGTCAGCATCCCAGCATGGAGGGAGGGCACAAAGGCCACCACTATTTTGACCGGTGGTGCTAATATTTGGTGATAGAGAAATTCACATCAGCACCCAGACCATGGTTATCCTATGTCGTTAAAGCAACCTCCAAAATCAGTAAGTGTAACTTGAGGGCGGAAGTCTGGTCTTTCGGGAGAATGATCCTTGCTCACTGATTGGAGAACATGTTCGCTCGATCTCTTCTCCATGGTGTATAGAAGGCCAATGTTATTAATGAGAATAATAGCTAGAGCCCCCAGACCTGAACACAGACAGCAATAGCTCTGTGCCGTGCTGTGCATCTGCCAGGTATGACTCAACCAAGTGTCGCCCAGTGACTATGGTGCCTGGCAGTCAGACACCACTATGGTGAGTGAATACAGGGTGGGGAGATGCAAGAGAGAGAGGTGCAGCAGTTCATGGGCTGGGGAGAGAGGCAGGTCTGAAGAGGTGAGGATGATGAGGAACAGGCTAACATGAATGGCCTGCGTGCCACCTGAGTCCAAGGTGATGTCCAGGCCTGGACGATCACCAAGGGCCAACCTTAGTCCATGGCCCTGAAACAGCTGAGGGGGTCTTAAGTTGTCTGTGACTTCTGTCACCGCTGAGGGCCATGCAGAGGCCTGCAGCCTGGGCCACCACCTAGGGCCAGGTTGGTGTCTGAGAATCATGCTGCCATGGGGGCCATGTCTATCTGAGTGGCCTTCACTGCCACCTGGGGCCATGGTGACATCATGTCTCTGTCTGTGGTCCTACCACAGCTGGGGTCTGTGTTGATGTCTGATGACCCACGGTGCCACCAAAGGCCACATGGATTCCCAGGGTCTAGGCCACAACCTGTGATCATGTTGGTGTTTGAAGGATGTGCTGCTGCCAAGCCATGATGAGTGGAGTGGCCAGCTCTGTCACCTGGGGCCATGATGTCATTTGGGCCAGAGCTACTGTTGAGGACCATGTTTGGGTCAATGGCCAGGGTCTGAGTTCATGTCCACAGCTCCTGATACCATTGAAAGACCATGCCAATGCCAGGGTTCTGGGCTGCCACCTGGGTCCATGTTGATGTCCAAGGGCCATGCCAAGCCAGGTGGCCTGTGTTGCCACCTGGAGCCATGATGATATCTGAGCCCAGGCTGCGTCCTAGGACCATATCTGGGTCTGTGGTCCTACCATAGCCAGAGTCTGTATTGATGTCAGTGGCCACTGTTACTCCTGAGGGCTGTATGGATACCTGGGGCCTGGTCAGCCATCTGAGATCATGTTGGAGTCCGAGGGCCATGCTGATACCAAGGCTATAATGATGTGGCATCCTGTGCTGCCACCAGGGCCATGGTGATACCCAGGCTTGGGCTGCTACCAAGGGCCATGTCTGGGTCTGTGGTCCTGCTGCAGCTGGGGTATGTGTTGATGTCCTTGGCCCTTGTTACCACAGGGGTCATAGGAACCAAGAGTGTTGAAATCTAAAGGCTGTGTTGAGCTGGCCCCTCCCCTCACTGGGCCTGGGGTAGCTGGCCCTGCTCCTCATTGGATACTGCAGCAGGAGAGCTGGCCCCACCCCTCACCATGGGCGTGTACCTCACCTGGGAAGCACACTAGAGCTGACCCTGCTGTCCTGCACCTGGGTGAGCTGGCCCCGAGCACATGAGAGCAAGAGAGATGAACTTGCCCACCCTCATCTGCCTCCTCCACCCTCGCCACCTGCGGCAGGCAAGAAAACTGGCCCCAGGGTCGTGAGAATGGGAGAACTAGCCCTGCCAGGGTAGCACACTAGAGATGTCACTGGTGAGCCAGTCCTGAGGGCCTGAGAGCAAGAGGTCTGGTCCCGCTCCTTGCTGCAGAGGCCTTGAGCCAGACAGACCAGTGACTGGTGGCCGTGAACACTTGGGAGGGAAGATAAAAGGACTGAAGGGTTAGCGGTGTGACTCGACGGAACACACGGCAGCTTCCTCTCCTTTGGTGGTGGTGGTGGTGCTTTATTTGCTTTGTTTGGTTTTTGGTTTTTAAGTTTTGTTTTGTTTTGGGGGGAGGTTGAAAGGGCGGAGGGCAGATGGGAGGAGTTGGGGGGGATGAGGAGATGGATGCATGATGTGAAATTCCACCAGGAATCAATAAAAGTTAAAAAACAAATAGCAGCTGGCAGTGTTCGATGACGCCTCGGAGGTTAGGAAATCAAGCGACATACTAGTATGTGGAGGCGGCCCTCGAACCACCGAGCGACCTCCACAGCCTCTCTTCTGACAGGGGATGTCACTGGACTCTGCCAACAAGAAGGCTGTTACCAAGTATTGTCGCTTGACGCTGGGCCAGACCTGTGAATCAAAATAACCCTTTTTTTTTTACTTACTCGGGCTGAAATATTGTGTTACCAGCAAGAGAAACCGGGCCAAGAGTACACCAAGCATTCAGAAGCAAAACAAGCGCTCTACTTATCCTCCCTGGGGAAGGAGAGGGATCACATTTATTCATTGTCAGAGGTGGTTGGATCCTTCCTCTAGTGGGTGGGTTCTGGGTCTAAGAACTGACTCAGGCCCAGAAATGGAGCAGTGATTTTCCATAGGGAAAACTGGATTATGACCACACACAGCCATGTTTCAAATTCTATATATTTAGTGATGTGTTTGTGGGTAGCCTGTTTATTTTCCCTTTAAGAACATCGTGTTCTATGAGTCATCCCTGTACACTGCTCCCAACACTGCATGCGTGCTCTCTCTCTCTCTCTCTCTCTCTCTCTCTCTCTCTCTCTCTCTCTCTCACACACACACACACACACACACACACACAGCCATTCTGAGCTTGCCTCTCACTAGAGTAGGTATACTCACCTCATAGACTTCCACCTGCACTCTGTTACCCAATATTTCTCAAAATCCACACCTTGTGCTAGCAACAGTAGCATCACCCAGACACTCTTCAGAAATACCCACCCTAGGGCTAGGCTGGGGCTTGGCGGTAGAGCATTTACCTAGCATGTGAGAGTCCCCAGAAACTCTGTGCTCATATTCTGTTTGTTGCTTGGTGTTTATTAAATTCACAGATCAGCAGCGATAGTCTGGGGAAAAGAGGAGAAAGGGAAGTGTACTGTTCTCCTCTAAAGCTTCAAGGAGGCCATGCTATCAAGCCCCTCATCCTATGTCCCCTCCCACCCGGATGGATGGTGCTCTAATCCACCGAGAGGAAGTCTTAACAATCATGCGTGGACAGCACTTCGGGACCTTAGAAGTATCCCACCTACCATTGGCAATGAATGATCCAGAAGGGAAGTTTAGAAGACCATGGCACAGAAAAAGATCCCTTAGGAAGAAAATTAGCAAAAGAAGCGCAAGACTCAACTGGGGGTGACGACAAAATGTTGCTGAGGTAAGTTGTTTCGTAAACACCTGGATTTGGGCGGGAGAGATGGCACAGAGGGTTAAGAGGCTTGCCGCCAATCCTGATGACCTAAGTTCAATCCCTGGGCCCCACGTGGTGGAAGAAGTGGACCAATTCCCTCAAGTTGTTCTCTGGCTTCCACAGGTGCTCTGCGGCACATGGAAGAAAGAAACGTTTGAAAATAAGTAAGAATGGACAGACGTCACTTCAATTAGGATGGTAACACATGTGTGTGCATGCTTGCACACACACATCCACGTGCGTGCATTGTACATGTATCTGGACTTCTCTGTCTGCTCACCTGTCTGCTCACAGGTGTATTCTGCTGTCTCTGACTGCAATCTCCCTACACCCCTAGCCTTCCTTCTGGGCTCCCTTCCCCCTTTTTATGAGATCAAACTCAAGTCCTCATACTCACAAGAGGAACACTTTAGTGATGGAGATGGCCTCCCAGCTTGGCTGCCTTCTCTGCTCTGTCATTGAGAAAAGAATACTATCTCCTGTAACTTTCAAACTGTTTTGTCAGTGGACCCAAGCAGAAGGGAATGCCTTTCTGCAATGTGTACTCCTGGAAGTAAATTAATGGAACAAAAGCCCCATCTCCTCATCCCTCCAGTACTGTGATCTCTTTTCAAGATGATTATACACACACACACACACACACACACACACACACACTCGAGTTCTGGTTTTGATCCCCAGCATTGCATAAACCATACTCTGTGGCACAAACCATACTCTGTGGCACAAACCATACTCTGTGGCACATACCTGCAATCCCAACACTCCGGGGAGGGGAAGGGGAGATCAGAAGTTCCAGACGTCTTTGGCTACATAGCAAGTTACAGACCAGCCTGGATAGAGATGCTCCCCTCAAACAATAGAAGGAGAGTACGTTTTTGTGTCCTGGTTTTGGTCTCTATCCTCTCATGCCACCCGAGACATGATCTAATCTCGTTTGTTTGTTTGTTTCTTCGTTTATTAACTAAACCAAAGCTCTGTGTTGAAACACTTTAGTTGGATTAAGTCTTTACCCTCTTAACATCTCACTGTATGCATTAAACTCCAGCGAGTCTCAGAGGGAACAAACCACCATGAACCACAGCTGGTGTCTACTGCCAGATGCAATTGGCATCAATACCTAAGGATGAGAAACACATCACGTCTTGTTACAGGAGGGGCTGCTGGGGTTCGTGGCACAAGCAGATGCCGGGCTTGAGACACAGTAGGTCCGGAAGAACAGTTCGCACAGAACAGAGATGGTTATTGAATCCTGGATGTCACCGAGAGAGGAAACAGATGCTGGAGGCGGGTGGGGGCAAGCACACCCTCTACAAAGCTTCAAGTCTTAGGAGGGGGTGTATGGGGGAAGTAGGCTGTGTCTCCCTGTTTTCCAAGTTCCTAGAAGCCACCTGGTACCAGACACACAAGGGGGACTCAAAAGCCAGTATTTTAAGTTACTGCACCAGGAATGCCACTAACATCCTGTAGGGGAAAGGCGCTTTTAGGGGTGTAAGTGCCAACATGCTGCTCTTCCTTACAGGCAAATTATTCCTTTTATAGTTCTCAGTCAGAAGCAAGCATCTTGTGCCTGTCAGGAAGATTAGCCAGGGGGTGTTTCCTTGCCACTTGGTACGGGTTTGGAGTGGGGGCTCCCCAAGTTCATTTGTAATGTATATGACATGACTTTCCAAATTAAGACAGGGGAGTTATGCAGCTTAAGTTCTGAACATTTTTTCTTCACATGACACACGCTATTTTTGCACCTTTTGAAAAGGCAGCCTAGGCCCCAACCAACAGTGGCTGTGCTCCTATGAACAGTGATAAGCAAGCCATCCGCCCACCAGAAATAGCCAGAAGCACCAAGAGCCGAGTGGGGAATGCCCTGGGCTCTACCAGAGAGGCTGGGTGCAAACAGGGCTTCGAATGCAGCAGACATGACGAAGCTGTGTCCTGAGGCCCCTGCATTCCCATCTCGTCGTTCTAGCAACCCCCTGAAGAGAGAGCTTTACAGAAGAGGAAACTGAGTCTGGGAGGTTCAGTTCCCCATGTCCCCAGCCCCCTTGACTGTGGATTCTGTGTTCTGAGCATCAGTGTTCTGAGAGTCCTCCTCCTCTCCTCAGCTTTCCTGAGACAGCTCTCTGGCCCTCTGTCTCCGGGTGATGCCTAAGCTTTGAGCTTACAACCTTTTTATCATAGAGAAAGACCCATGTTTACTGAGGGCTGTGTGTCAGGCCCTGGGCGTGTGCTGACTGTTCTTCCACTCTCAGAGCTCAGAGCAGTGATTGGCACATGGAGGGAGGGCTGGGCTAGGACCAACAGATGGTGGTGTAAGCCAGCGTTCGCTCTGTGGTCCCGGGCAGGCAGGCACCATCAGCTTCCCCTTGGAGTGTATGGCTCCAGCCATGGCCATTTGACAGGCTCCCCAGGATAACCCCGGGATACCTCTGTGGTACCCCACAGAGAGGTGTCTCTTCTTATCACATGGGTAAGGAAATGGGCCCAGAAAGGTTGTTGTGTCCTGGTCACACAGGTGTCTACTGCCACTGTGTCCCGCTCACTGCCTGCCCTGTGGAGTCCCTTCTCTCCACTTGCTTGTTTCCTCCCCAGAGGGGCCTGTTGTGGCAGATGTGCTCTCAGACATGTGTGTGCAGAAAATGATGACAGATTTATAATCTGTGCATCTCCACCTGATTTCTGCTTTGAGCCTCCATTTCCACCAGGATAACAGGAACTCGATTTCTGTCAGTTCTAGGGTCTGAGCACCTTCTCTGGAGGGATTTAAACAGTCACAAAGGACCAGGGCTGGGAGCCTGCTTGGTCTCCATGCCACCTTTCTCTGCCAACATTCACTAGCCTCCCCTAAGAATCCTTTATTTTCAGCAGGCAAGGCAAAGCCGGGGACAAGGGGTGTTGTGGAATATTAGTCGAAGATGTGCTACATTTGTTTGTGCTGTGAAATATTTGTTTAATGATGCAACGATGTGTTGCATCCTTTTATGTTGCATTTGTTTAACTCTGTGAAGCTTTGTTACTTTGCCTGCCTAAAACACCCGACTGGTCTAATAAAGAACTGAACAGCCAATAGCGAGGCAGGAGAGGGAGAGGCGTGGCTTCCAGGCAGAGAGAAGAAATGGAGAAAAGGAGAAGCAGGAGGAGGGAGAAAAGGAGAAGGAGAGAGGATACCAGGGACCAGCCACACAGCCACACAGCAAGCCACGGAGTAAGAAGTAAAGAAAGGTGTATAGAATAGAGCAAGATAAAAGCCCAGAGGCAAAAGATAGATGGGACAATCTAAGAAAAGCTAGCTAGCGACAAGCCAAACTAAGGCTGGGCATTCGTAAGTTATGATAAGACTCAGTGTGATTATTTGGGAGCTGGGTGGCAGGCTCCCAAAAGAGTAAAGAGTAAATAGAATCAACAACAAAGGGGGTGTGGTGGTTCGTAAAAAAATGGCCCCCAAAGGGCATGGCACTATTAGGAGGTATGGCCTTGTTGGAGGAAGTGTGTCACTGTGGTGGCGGGCTTTGAGTTCTCATATATGCTTAAGCCACACCCAGTGAGACAGGTCACTTCCTGTTGCCTTTGTATCAAGATGTAGAATTCTCCAGCACCGTGTCTGGTTGCCATGCTCCCAGCTGCCATGTTCCCCGCCATGATGAGAATGGACTAAACCTATGAACATGTAAGCTGCCTCAATGAAATGTTTTCCTTTATAAGAGTTGCCATGGTCACTGTGTCTCTTCACAGCAATAGAAACCCCAACAGGATAAGGGGCTGTGGTGGACAGTTAAGCAGCTTGCTCACTGCATGAAGCTGTCTGGAGAAGTGGTGATGGGATTACAGTTCTGTGTGTGTTGGGCTTGCTAAGGCTTGGGGGCAGACACAGAGCTTCTAGGACACCTTTGCCTCCGCCATCAAGGAACTATCCAGCTGCAAGGCTGGAACCAATGGGCTCAAAAAAGGGGTTTCTTTGATTTTCCCAAGGCCCTCTTAGAGGAGGCTCTGGTCCTGCTGGGGTCCCCATCTGTGTTGGAGTGGCTCCCTCTGGCCTCTGGGAAACAGGGGTTAGGACCCTTTGCATTGGAGCCCACACTGTCACTGGCTTTTGGTTGGCTTTGCTTGTTTTGGAGACAGGGTCTCATTCTACAGCCTGGGCTGACCTGGAGCTCTCTATGTACCACAGGCCCATTTTCAGTGATTGTCCTTTCTCCCTCCCAGGGGCTTGGGTCGTAGACTTGGGTCATGCCCAGGTAGCTTGGGTTTACTTATATCCTTACAGCTCTGCTCAGGAAGAGGCCCCAGGCCCTCTGTGCCAAGCCTGTCGCTGCTGTGCCTTCATTGCCTTTCTTTCTTTCTTTCTTTCTTTCTTTCTTTCTTTCTTTCTCTCTCTCTCTCTCTCTCTCTCTCTCTCTCTCTCTCTCTCTCCCTCCCTCCCTCCCTCCCTCCCTCTCTCTCTCTCTCTTTCTCTCTTTCTTTTTGTTTTTTTTGAGACAGGGTTTCTCTGTGTAGCTTTGCGCCTTTCCTGGAACGCACTCTGTAGCCCAGGCTGGCCTCGAACTCACAGAGATCCGCCTGGCTCTGCCTCCTGAGTGGTGGGATTAAATGCGTGCACCGCCACCACTGGGCTTCATCACCTTTCTTTAGTAACCCTTCAAGCTTTGCTACTCTCCAGAGAGCCCAGCTCCCCCTGACTCCTCACCCAGCATCTTCTCCCCTCTCCTGTCTCCCTGAGATCTTCCCAGTGCCCCTGAGAACTGTGCCAGATTTAAGGTACAAGAATCAGGGAGGCCTGTTTCCTTTTGGCCTTCTGCCTGGAACTCAGCACTCCCCTGTGCTGGGAGCTGGAGTGGAGGGGAGGGGTGAAGATCCTTTAACATTCCCAGTACTGCTAGCTGGGCAGGACTGGCCGGCTTTGTGACTCCTCCTAGCTTGAAAAAGACCCCATATTCCCACTTCCCCAGTCCTGCACAGAGGCCCCTCTTGTTCCTCGGGACTTTCCATTCCAGGCTAGCTATGGGACCTTGGGCTTCCCCTCTAGGGAGCCTCCCTCTACCCTCAAGGTTGTGGAGGGGGTTGTTGACTACATCATCCAGAACCGGCCCCCCTTGATTCTCTCTGTCCTAGAGCGCTCCCTGGTCTTCACAACTTCCAGATTTCACTGAAAGCACACTTCTTCCAGTTTTCCTCCAATTCTGTGCTAGTACTGAGATCTCTTTCCACTAAAACAGACAAGGGATTGGATAGATGGTTCTTGAGTTGTTTGCCCACCGTTTAAAGAAGATTGTGCTTAAAAACAACGATAACAGAACATTTAAACCAATGTCCTTAGCAGAGCTTGGTGGGAGGATTGCAGGTTGGAGGGCTGGGGTTATGGTGAGTTCAAAAGTGGACAGGCGGGGGGGGGGGGGGGAACCAAAGAACATTACACACACACACACACACACACACACGGCCCCCTGCTCAGTCCCCAAGGACACCAACAAATAGAATCCAAGAAATACCTTTTTTTGGATGGGGGTGTTTCAAGACAGGGTTTCCCTGTTTAACAGCCCTGGCTGTCCTGGGACTTGCTCTGGAGACCAGGTTGAACTCAGAGATCTGCTCACCTCTGCTTTCTGCATGCTGAGATTAAAGGCATGCACCACCATGGTCCAGCAAGAAATGCCTTTTTTTTTTTTTTTTTTTTTTTGGAGCTGAGGACTGAACCCAGGGCCTTGCACTTGCTAGGCAAGTGCTCTACCACTGAGCTAAATCCCCAAACCAAGAAATGCCTTTTTTTTTTTTTTTTAAACACAGTGGTAAAAATCTGTTCTATATTAGGGCAGTTCTAGAAAGAGACCTGTGGTAATTTGAATGAGATTGGCCTCCATAGGCTCATACATTGGCATGATTAGTCCCCAACTGATGAGCTGTCATGGAAGGATTAGGAGGTGAAGCCTCCTTGGAGGAAGTGTGTCATTGTAGAGTGGACTTTGAGCTTTCAAAAGCCCAAGCCAGGCCCAGTCTCACACACACACACACACACACACACACACACACACACACACACACACACAACTGCTAGGGATCAGGATGTAGCTCTCAACTACATCTCCAGCACCATGCCTGCCAGTACGCTACCACACTCCCCATCATGATAATGGACTAAGCCTCTGAAACTGTAAACAAGCCCTCAATTAGAAGCTTTCCAATCTTCCCCCCCCCCCCCCCCCCGAGTTAGCATGGCTGTTAGGATTCTGCCCCCATTTCAGCTGCATGGCTGCACATGCGCAGTTCAGGAGCTGAGCAAGGGGTCTTCTGTCATCAGTGTGTGCTGGTGAGTACATGTGAAAAGCGTGGTCAGCACATGCGTGGCATAGTTCCATAAGCCTGCTTGTGCATGTTCATGGGAACCCTTAAAAAGCTGGACACAGACCTCTCCTCTCTCGCTCTCTCTGTTCTCTCTGTTCTCTCCTGCCCCCACGGTCTCTGTCTCTCTTTCCCTCTCTCTGCTCTCCGCATGTGCTCCTTTCCCAGGCCTGGTTCTTTTGTCTCCCCCCCCCCAATAAAGCTCTGACACTGGGGTTTTGTCATGGCTCATGCCTTTCCGCACAGTAACCAGCCCCACTTGACATTTTTAACCATGGTCATGGGGTCTCTTCATAGCGATAGAACAGTGACTAAGACAAGACCTCTTTTTCATTCAAAGTGAAAATCGTTTAATTCCATGGTTAAATAAATATATATTATATATACACATGTACATACATGTATGAATTAATTTTCTAATACATATGCCTGTATTTGCCCAGCTTAGATTATCTATTCTATTTAATGAAAGGGTGAAAATAAGAAACGAAGACCACAGGGATTTTTTTCTAGTAAGACATTAATTAAAATGCATACCTCTTTATATTGTAGCAACGTTGAAACGGCTTTCACATTTTTATTATAAGCAATAACGAAATAGCCAATACTCCTTATCATAGACTTCATATAATCAATTGATTCTTAAAGAATATTCTTGTGACTTTTTGAAAACTTGGTGTTCATGTATGGTTGCAATTGATGAATGGGTACAGTGAGACATGAATTCTTGTTAATATTTTTGTTTATCAAGGGCAAAAGAGTGAAGAATCTCCATTCCGAATTTCTTTGCTGACCTGGATAATAGTTTTGAAACACTGGAAAAAAGTTCTTCAGTTGTGTTATACCATTTCCCATTCAATAGCTACAAGATAACACAATGCTAAGTGTGACCTGCACTCTTGACAGATGAGCACCAAGGAGACTTTCCTAAGGTTAGACAACCCACAAACAGGTCCCAGCCAACGATAACAAGTCACTGACTGATTTCTATAGTGCAAATAAATATTCAACACCCTGACATGATGTTCATGGGCAGCATCCATACAGAACCTCAAGAAGAGATAAGACAATGCAGTTGAATGATTGGGAGCTGTCAAACTTGGAGAATTTATTTCCTTTTTGCTGGATTGTGAATCATAAACTTGTATACTGATATTCAACAAGGGCTGTGCTGACCCCATGGTTCAAATGGAACAGCTGGCAGAATCCCACAGAGGGAGTCCTATCAGACATACCACTGCCAGACTTTAGCAGCTTCTGGCTTCCACAGTGGGGGACCCCAGCAGGAGAGCAGCAAGAAGAGAGGGGGTGTGTTCTCCTTCTCCTTCCCAGTGTTTGTTCTGCAGCTTTCCTCCTCTCTGGAGGGCCATCTCCCAGAGCTCCAGGCTCCCCCAACACTGGTACACTAAAGGCTCTTGGCTTGCCGCTCTGTTGGTCACTGGCCCCTCTCCACCCCACCCAGTGCTTTGCCAGTAGACCCTCCTCCTACCTACTTCTTTTTGAATGTGCAGCCCTTGCCAGCTCAAGTTGGCTGCTCTGGTCACCTCGAATAGCCCTGCTTCTTCCCACATTTTATAGCCATGTATTTAGAGAAGTTAGTCCATGGCTCTGAGTCTCAGTTGTGCGAGGATTACGTATGATCCATGTTTTGCAATATTCCCAGCGGCACACATTTTTTTCTTCTGCTAAGCTATACCCTGGAGGAGCAGTCTTTTCCTCAGAGACAGGTTTATAGTGGATGAGAGGGGAAATTTTGAGTTTCAAAATCCAAGACTCTGGGGGGATGGGACAAGAAAAACCCAGGAGTCAGAGCAAATCAATCTCTTAAGGGGGCCCACCGATGTCTATGAAGGCTCCCCACTCCTAGGCAGAGGGGTCCCCTGCCTAGCCAGAACCCCTGGAAGTGTGAGCATTCAAAGTACCGAGTTTGAATGGTTCCAGCTGAGTCCAGGTGACCCTCTAGCTGCCCCATGATGGTCTGCAGTCCTGGGGTGACTAAGGACAGGATGCTGAGTGGGTAAGCAGGCAGGTCTGCTGATGATTATCAAAGATCAAGTGTTGATGTGTCCCTGATGTGATGGGTGAAGAGCTAAGAACAGAGGTCAGGGGCTCCCAGCACCAATGCCTTGGTGCTGAATACACACACCCTCCATGCCCACTTAGCCTCAGCAGAAAAAGAGTAGGAATTCTGAGCTGGATAGCACATCCATTTGACACATCTGTTTCTATCCTTTGCAGAATGGCACCTTGGAGATGGGGCTGTTTGTAGACAGACTCCTGTCCTTTACAAGGAGAGCCCTGGAAGCTTCCTCAAGTGACCTTGAGCAACCCATCTTCTATGCCCCTGAAAATACCACCAGTTTGTGTCCTTGCTGAGAAGAGCCCTGTGGCCACTGGGTGACTTCTCTAGACCTCTCTTCCTGCTCCTGTCCCCATGCAGCTGGGCTTATTCCTGCACTCTTTAATGCTCCTGACTCCGGTTACTGTCATTTGTAACTTAAATAACTGCCGCAGAATGTAATGCAATGCAAGTATGCAAAACCAGAGAGAGCTGTGGTTTCTATGGTAATTAAACGGAGTGTTTCCTTAAGGGCACACTGTTGAAAGGAAAGAAAACGGGCTGTCACGGTGGGGGTGTGCTGCAAAAGTTTGGAGAGATGATAAATGTCTAGAATGTTCTGTGCTTAGAGCACTTTGAAGTCTTTCTAGGTTCTTCCTCCACCAGAACAAAGCGGGTACTGCCAAGCACAAAGTCCCATGAAGGTGGTCTGTGCAAGTCAGAAGGGAGAAGAGTTTCCCACTCTGCATGGGAAGGAAATCTTACTTGAACATAAAATATTGGCAAAATAGAGATGCATTCATGCCAGAAGACACATATGTAGGGCTGAAGAGATGGCTCACTGGCAGCGGAGGGCGTGGGTTCAGTTGCAGCACCCACATTTTGGCTTACAACTGCCTTTAACTCCAGTTCCAGGAAGATCTGCCTCTTTTCTAGTCTCTCTGGGCACCAGGCAGGGAAGTGGTGCACATACATACATGCAGGCAGAACACTCATACACATAAGAAAATAGAAACAAAATCTTAAAATCACTAAAATGATCTTACTCAAAAAAAAAAATACACGTGTATATATGTATATGTGGATGTGCAATATTCATGCACAAGGCTTTTTGTGGTGATGGTGGGTATTGATATCGGGGCCCGGCACATGCTAGGCAAGCACTTTAATCATTGAGCTACAAACCTAGTTTGTGTTTAAAGAATATATCACGCACCCACCCCATCTCCAGCTCCACCAATGAGACGCATCCTATTTGTTAAGGCCCTTCACCGGTACTTGGCATGTCTCACTTAATGGTAACTTATTTTTCATTAAAGAAACCTGGGACTTTGGTGTGCCTTAGGTGTGCCCCAGAGGTATCAACAAGAGAGCCCTTTAAAATGTCCCAGAAAGCCAGGCCGCAGCAATCTGACAACCCACGCGGATTACCCTGGGCCACCAGGGGTCAGAGCTGGGCAGTCTCGCCATGCCAAGATCTTCCCGGCAGGGGGCGCTGTCCGGCCGCAGTGGCCGCGCGGGCCGCGTTCTGATTGGCTGGAGGCGGCGGCCCTAGTCCACCGCCGCACGACCCGGCCACTAAGTGGCGAAGCTCGCCAGTCGGAGCGCCAGTCTGAGGGCCTCCGAGGTAGCGGCAAGGCGGGCGCGGCGCGGCGGGGCGGAGAGGACAAGATCAGGGCAGGAGGCAAGCGGTTAATCGAAAGAGCCCCGCACATCCTGCAAAATGCTGTCCTGGCGGCTGCAGACCGGCTCGGAAAAGGCCGAGCTCCAGGAGCTCAATGCTCGGCTTTATGACTACGTGTGCCGGGTGCGGGAGCTGGAGCGCGAGAACCTGCTGCTGGAGGAGGAGCTGCGCAGCCGGTTGAGCCGGGAGGACCTCTGGATCGAGGAGCAGGCGCGCTTCGCCGAGGAGGCGCGCAGCCTGCGGCAGCAGCTGGACGAACTGAGCTGGTCCACAGCGCTGGCCGAGGGCGAGCGCGACGCGCTGCGGAGGGAGCTGCGGGAACTGCAGCGGGAGGGCGCCGAAGCCAGCTCTGCCCGCAGCCGCCTGGACGCCGAGCTGGGCGCGCAGCGGCGGGAGCTGGAGGAGGCGCTGGGAGCCCGCGCCGCCTTCGAAGCGCTGCTGGGCCAGCTAGAGGCTGAACGCCGCGACCTGGACGAGGCCCATGAGCGCCAAGTGCGGGAACTCCGCGCCCGCGCCGCCAGCCTCACCATGCACTTCCGAGCCCGCGCCCCCGGCCCCGCCGCGCCCCCGCCGCGCCTGCGGGATGTGCACGACAGCTACGCGCTCCTGGTGGCCGAGTCGTGGCGGGAGAGCGTGCAGCTGTACGAGGACGAAGTGCGCGAGTTGGAGCAGGCGCTGCTCCGCGGCCAGGAGAGCCGGCGCCAGGCGGAGGACGAGGCGCGGCTGTGCGCGCAGGAGGCGGACGCGCTGCGGAACCAGGCACTGGAGTTGGAGCAGCTGCGCGCGCGGCTGGAAGACGAGCTGCTGCGGATGCAGGAGGAGTACGGGATGCAGGCCGAGGAGCGGCAGGTCCGTGGGCAGGGACCGCGCCCCTTCCCTATAGCCTTGTCCAGACACCCCCCCGCCCACCCAGTGGGCGAGCGGTGGGGTTCCCTGGTCCCGCAGGCGGTTCAACCCCACCCAGGGAAGCGTACACTGCCAGCAGCTTTGCTATTTATAAGACCACAGGATTCTGGCCTGTAGCTAGTCTAAGAATAAGGGTTTGGTGCAATGATCCTTCAATCAGAGGGCTGATGTCATGTGACAGACAGGTCCCGGTGGATAGCCAGGTGCCCATCATCTTGTTTGAGTGTCACTTTTAGATACAGACGTGTCTAGGCACATCCTGCCCAACGATCCTGCCAACTCTGTCTTTTTCTTTTCTTTCTTGTTTCCTGGGCTTGCTAGATCTAGTAGCCTGAAATCCACAACTCAGCCCAGATTTCAGACTCGGTTAGGTAGCGTACTGGGAGGTTGCAAGGCACTGCCAAGTCCTTACCTGGAGGCCGTTCACCCTCTGGGACTCCAAGTGCCTCTTTAATTTTACAAGAATTATTTCCCAGCTGGAGGCAGCTGTCCATAGCTCTCTGGGCAGGCGGCCGTCATATTTTTCCGGGTTTTGTTTGTTCCCTTGAGAGGACTAAGTCATTCTGTCATACAGAAAAAAGGTCAGAGCTGTTTTGCTCACAGTATGAGCTGACGGCAGATCTCTGGGTTGTGTAAAAACTAGGAGAAAGCCGGTCCCCGTGGTGAGATGTTATTACAACTCCAGACTAATATAAGCGGTTCCTATTTCGGCGCAGCTGAGCGCTAACCCTCTGACACCGCGTGCGTACACCTGTGGCTGATTTATTCTCTGTACACTCAGTTCAGCCCTAGTCTTTGGCTCCCACCCCGCCCAGCCCCAGCCAGAATTGGATGTATTCCCAAATCGTACTGTTAGTAGTTCTCAGGAATTTGGTTTGAAATAACATGAGCACAACTTCAGGAAGATTTAAAGAGACGAGTTTGCAGCTGGGAGCCGAAGGCTGGAGATGGCTATGATGTCCTGACAAATCACAGTGAGATGTGTGGCATGGATGACTGGGGTGATGTGACAGGTGTGAGGTAACCTTAAGTCTCTTGGTTTCCTCTGCGTCCCCAGGGCTGCGCTAGTGTTTGGGTAGCCAGAGAGCTGGAGGCGGAGCTGGAGGTGATGGAAAGTGATAAGGAATCAATCGGATGGGAATCCCTTCTTTGGGGCTGTAGACTCCTGGGCGCTTCCCTCTCCTCCCTACTTGGCATATTTGGGGGCCTTGAATCTCTGGTTTCAGGATTCTTTTTAGTAGCAGAATCTTTTCCCCCAATAAGATCTTTAGTGGAACCTCAAATCTGAGGCAGATAGAAGCAGAGTTCCCCGAATGGAGGAAAGACGGGGACTTGGAAGTGCAAATGGAATCGCTGTCCAGCTCCTCCGCAAGGACTCCAACCCTAGTGAAGTCACACTGACGTCACTCCTGACTTGAAATAGGACCCACCCTCAGCTCCCTACCCTGGGATCTCTGTTTCCGATTTGGCTTTTCTCCCCCCTGGCAATGAGAGCCAGGACAGTCAATGAGGACCTTGATTTTTTTTTTTTTTTCTTCAGTCTCAATTTGTTTAGGTTTTGTTTTTGCTAAACGTTACCAGCTGCAATCTTAACTATATTATGACCACTTTCTCAGCTTAAAACAAACTGCATTTCAGATCCCATTCTGAATGATTTATCACCAATCATCAGCAGTGTTCACAATGATGTTAAAGAAGAGATATTGTCTCAAGTCCAAGCTCCCACTTTAAAAAATTCTTTAGAAGCTCGCTCTGGAGAGACTGTAAAGATTAAGACTGGCTTAGCTGACTTCCAGAAGAACATGTTGCGTTACTAACAGTTCGCCTCGGGGAGTATCAGGTCTGGTCTGGGTCTTCCCTCTTAGTCCACACAGCAATCTCAGGAGGTGGAGACTAACATGAGCCCTATTTTACAGATGGTAAAATTGACAGTAGACTACTAGTCAGTAAGTGGCCCAAACAGAGTTCCATCCAGACTGACGTGAGCAGCTCACCAGTGAGCCACATTTCTCTCTTCTGTTTTTTTTTTTTTTTTTTTTTTTACAAGCGAAACGTTTAATTCTGCATCAGTGAAATAATGGCCCTTTCTCAGAGCCAGCCCGGAGGTGGCCTGCTGTCTTAGAACCTTAGGATGCTGTCTTAGAACCTTAGGATGCTGTCAGACCCTCCCCTGGTGTATGATGTTAACATTGTTTCTTTCACTTGCTTTTTGCCCCTGTATCCTGAAGGCAGGAGATGTTGGAAGACCTGTAAAGGGCCTCAGAAGGGCTGTGACGACCTTGTCACTTACTCCAGTCTTACCCCAGACACGCTGACGAACTCCCTATGATGGAAACTCCTAGCCGCCAGTTCCAGTCGTTTGTAAATGACTCCAAAATAGGAATGAGACATTTCTTTTCATAAGAATGCAAACAGGATTAGCCGTGCTGTTAAGGTTCCACCTCCTTGTAGCCTTCCTGTTTGGGGCTGAATTTAGACTCTCACCCTATCTCAGATTATAAGATTTCTCCAAGAGTAAGCTCATTAACCCTTGTGCGGTCCGGTTTCCTCATCCGTGAAAATGAAGAGTAGCTCCCAGGCTGCTATTGGTTAAATGAATTTATTGACTTTCTTCAGTGAGTAGTTGTGGAGCACTCAGGGTGCCAGGCTCATTCGTTGTGGCCAGGGGATAAAGCAGGGAAAGATAACGGAAGAGGACATGCCCTGATGGCAGATGTCTTGAGGTGGCACCAATGCATGCCACTCACGGAGAAGTCAGGAAAGCAGCGTGGCTGGGACCGTGAGTGAAGCAGAGAGTGGCTCAGATGCCTCTTTTTAAATCTGAGTTCCCCTGAAAGGCCCCAGGGAGTTCTGAGCAGAGTGGGTGTGTTAATGGGTCATCCTTTGCTGCGTTGAGCGTAGTCTGGGCTGGGTCAGTGTGGGGACAGGGCACCTCGTGAAGACCTGCTTGCAGCACCCGAGGCAGTAGGAGGCTTGGACCGGGAGGGCAGCAGCACTGCCCTGAGGAAGGGCCCTACTTTCAAGGCCAAGCTGTCAAGGTTTGCTGACAGGTTGGATATAGTAAGAGAGAGGCGGGAAATCAAAGTTGACCCCAGGTCTGTGGAAGAGGAAACAGAAGAAAGGCGCTCCTTGCTGAAGGAGATCTATGCAAAGGGCAGTAAAGGTCAGAGGTCTGAGTTCAGTGTATACACAGGCGGTTTGAGATGCCTCTGACATGCCCTCCTGACACTGTGAGATAAGCCTGGAGTTGAGGGTGCTGCCTGGTACAGCTATAAACACATAATAGCACCCGAGTCATGCTGTTCCTCTTCCTCCTCCTCTTGAGACAAGAGCCCCCTATGTAGTCCTGGCTGTCCTAGAACTCACTGTGTAGACCAATCTGGCCTTGAACTCACAAAGATCCTCCGGCTTCTGCCTTCCAAGTGCTGAGATTAAAGGCATGTGCCACCACACCTGGCTCAATTCATGCTTCTTATTAATTTATTTAGTTCTGAGTGTGAATGAGCTGTCCTAGTATTCAAGTCCCCTTAAGCTCCAACATTTAAGATCCCAGGCAACAAGGACATTAGCAAGCTCTGGCCATCCTGTCTGCTGTGTTCGGCCAGGGCAGGCTCAAGCATGATGAAAAGAGAGCACTGTCCCTGACGTAGAACTAGAGCTTAGCCTTGTGGATGTTGTCCTTGGAAAGTTCTCTGCATAGCCTAAAAGACTGCACTCTCCCCTGGGTTTTTGGAGCCTCGGATAAAACTGCTTCTGTGCGGGCTGGAAGTATCTATCACCCTGTGTGGCAGGCTCCAGCACTCCTGGCCCGGCCCATGGCATGAAAAGTTTTGGCAGAGCAGAGCTGGAGTCTGAGACTCCTCCCCCTGGCAGGATTGGCTGTGATTTCATTTCTGCCTCCAAAAGTCAGCGGCTTTTCCTTTCACCGTTTGGGAAGAGTTGACTCACATGGAAATCTGCTTGGAACTAGATTTATTTCAACTTCAGAGCTACTTTACTTTGCTGTTCATATTTTGTGGGGTGGGGTACAGAGAACCAGCCTTTATTCTGAGGGAGTGGAGAGCATATTCTTGGACAGGGCTGTGGCATGACTCCATAATTTTGAACTGTGAGTGGAGAACTGAGTTCATCTGATTTTTTTTTTTTTCCTGAGCGGTTTAGCAGCACTTAAACTTCTTTGCAAAGGATAATTGGCAAATCCTCAAGTTCTAATGCTTAGGTCAAATTTCTTGTATTAGAAAAGCTACCAAGCCAGGCATGGTAGCACACATCTGTAATGCCAACACTCTGGAGGTAGAGAATTGTGAGTTACAGGCTGCCCTGGGCTGCAGTGAGACCCTCTCATAAAAAGGTACAACATGCACACACGGGAAAACACACACACACACACACACACACACACACACACACACACACACACGGTTATGGGGTGCTACATTTTAGATTTTTAACTTTCTGAATTTGTATTCTCTCTGAAGCAGGGAATGTAGGTTTTTAACATGGAGACTTAGCTGTAGAGTGAATGCAATGCATTTTATGGGTAAGGCTGATGTCTCTGTCACGTAAGACTGGCAGGTGGTCTGCTTTGGTCAACTGCACTATCTGCTTATAATGCCAGCTTTGGGATCTGTTAACATGGCCTGCCCTGAGACGTGAATAGTTCTTTTTTCAAAAAAAAGTTTTAGACTATTTTATTTTATGGATTTGTGTACCACATGCACGATGCTCTCAGAGGTCAGAAAGGGGCTCTGGATCCCCTGGAACTAGAATTACAGATGTTGTGGACCCCCACGTTGGTGCTGGGAATGGAACCCAGGTCCTCTGCAGTAGGACCAAGTGCTCTTAACCACTGAACCATCTCTCTAGCCCCACATTAATGGTTTTCAAGAGTATTCCTTTGCTTTTAAAGCTAAGTGAATTTCGCTTTAAAAATATTTTCAACTGAGGATGGAAGATGTCTCAGAGGTTAAGCGTGTGTGCTGCTCCTGCAGAACAACACTGAAACTGAGTTCATTTCCCAGCACCCATCTCTATGACTCACTTCTGCGCCCCCATGATCACCTGCATGAATATGTACATGTGCACACACACACACACACACACACACACACACACACACACACATACACACTTTAAAATAAAATAAATCCTTAAGAAAATTAAAGATTTTTTGCACCAGTTGTATACAGAAAACTTAACAATCGTAAGCTTATAAATGGAAATGCTACAAAAAGCAGATTTCTCTACGTGGCAGTCATCTTTTGAAAATAATGCAGCTGGACATGGTGCACGCCTTTAATCCCAGCACCTGGGTGTCAGAAGCAGGGGGAGCTCTGTGAATTTGAGGTCAGGCTGGTCTACACAGTGAGCTCTAGGACAGCCAGGGTGACATAGAAAGACTCTGCCCCAAATAAAGTAAAATAAAATAATACAAGCAAGGACTCCAGGGTGAGAGCTCTGTCAAGTTCAGTCCTCGTTGTTGTAGACAGTGCATGCCCTCTGCTGACCTTTCGGTGGGGATCTCTAGCAATATTGAAAACATATCCCTTTCCCAATACTTTATAGTTTTGAATTCTACAAAGGTTGTGTTGATATATGTGCCCAAGTTTGGTTAATTTCATTCACAGATAATGCTACTTCTCATTACAGAAGTTGCAAGAATACTTACCTTAGTGTTTAAATATTTGCTTAGTTAATTATTTCCCAGAGTGACTGGTCAACAGTGAAGAAGAAAACACAAAATTGTAAAGTCTACCTTGATTGGAAGATACTACTGGCTTGAAATGGACTTTTTGAAGAGGGTGATGTCGTCTTGATCGTTTAATCTTAAATTCAGTTTACCTAGTGTATATTGTGACTGGTCTGTGCTTGTCTCTGGCCAGGGGCCTCATTACAGGGGTGTCAGTGTCTCCCTGCTTGGGAAAAGGCAGATCCATTGAAGGAAATTAACCATTTGGGAGTCTGTCAACTTATCAACTCCATTCCAAAAGGAAGACTTCAATATGGGTCTGAGTTTGTTCATTTTTGCCCAGATTGTATTATTCTCAGATTATTTTAAAGTATCATTTCTAGGTAAAAATAAAGATATTTCTATCTACTTATCTGCTGTTATTGGGATAGGGATGACTTTGGAAGACATTTTAGTTCACATGTGAGTGATTTCTGTTTTAAGTATTATAAAAAGATTTCTAGTTGTGGCTAATTTGTAAGTAGTGCCTTACTTGCTTGGTTGGATGTATTTGGGTCTCCTTTGTGGCCTGATGTCTGAAGCAGAAGTGATTTTTACTAAACTAAGCCTTCATTTTTGTCAGGAAGTCCAAACATAAAAGCACCTACCCTATCAAATCCTACATATGCAATAAAGAGAGAACCTTCCCTCTGCAAGAGACTCGTTATATTAAACTATTTGTATACAGGTTACAGCTCTTTTTATGCCCTGCACTGTTGGTTTCTTTAGTTTGCTCTACGAAGCTCTGGGGTACGGATCTAAAAGTTCTTTGTTCTCTTCAGAGAGTGATTGACAGCCTGGAGGATGAGAAGGAAGCCCTCACCTTGGCCATGGCTGACCGGCTACGGGAGTACCAGGAGCTTGTGCAGGTGAAGACTGGCCTCAGCTTGGAGGTGGCCACCTACAGGTGAGACTATGCTGAGTCTGTCTCGATGAAGGCAGTGATGGAAGGTCCCTGTGGCCTTTGAGGAATCCCTGTGACTTTGTGACCAGGAGAGAACAGCCCTTTGGCATGGCTAAGTGAGGACCACAGAGCCAAAGAGAAGAGAGGAGAAGGGAGAAGATGGGCTTGCTTGAGGTCCCCTGTGTTTCTATATCCTGAGTGTAGTTTAAGAACGTGGTCCATGTCTACTTTGATCTTGGGAGTTAGGTACTAGGCTTACGGAAGAGCAAGCTAAGCTCAGAGAAGTTAGAGGTAGAGGGTGGAGGTTCAAGGTTTGGATGCTAGGGGTCTTGACCCATCGGCACTGTTGCTTCAAGGAACTGACTTTCTGGAGTCTTGGGTTTGCTCTTGAAAACCAGCATCTGTGTTGTGAGAGTAGCATGGAACCCCAGAACAGGTTTTCTTTACCAAGATGTCAGCTGTAATACAACCAACCCAGACATAAAGGTCATGGTGTGTTTAAAGGGTATGTATGCAGAGTAGGGCATAAAAGCCAGTTAGTCCCTAGCCCATTGGCTCTTTCTCCTGATTGGACCCTCCCTGCCTCTGTGTGGACACTGATGGTTGGTTGAGGTGGTGCCCTTCCTCTGGCAGCTTTCATATACAATGAGGACTGCCATAGAGGGAGCCAGACCTCAGCAACCTAAGGTGGAAGGTCTGTGGAGACCAGGGTTCTCATTAGTAAGGATGGTGATGGTAGCCCAGTTGTCATGGAGCTATACTGCTGGTCAGGCACAGTGCTGAGTGACCTCTGCTCCCAGTTTCCAAGTGGATGCCATGCATCGCTCTTACAGGTGTGAGATTCTTAGGTGGTTGTACTCGGGGCTGTTGGTGGTAGAGACAGGACCAGCCAGGTCTGGTTGTAGACCTGTGCCTTTCCCACTAAACCATGTAAAAGGGGCATGATACCCACTTCATCCACTGAGTTGTGGTCACAAATCATTTACATGTATGATGGCGCTTTGGACACTGCCCTGGCCAGTAAGAGGGCACAATTGTCAGTGAAATATTGCAACAGTGGGTGACACCCCTAGCAGAGGACAGAGTCAAACCTGGAGTGGATAAGAGGGGGACTCTGGCTAGGGACAGAGCAGGGAAGAGCCAGGCCCAGCTCATTACTCCTTACAATGTCTCTGCCACATCTGATTTGTGCTATGAGAATATCAAAGAAGGTTGAGTTGCTGTATGCCCATTGATAAACAGTACCACCTGTGTGCTGTATGCTTTTAGTTCACCCCAGAGCCTTGGGCTGGCCATGATGCCTTTCTTGAATAGAAAACGAGTTTTTGCTTGGCCCTAATTTCCATCAATGGAGAAGAAGTACTCTATTGAGAATCTTGGGCCCTAGAAGGTTGCTAAGAGGCAAAGTCTTCCTTGAAGGTATGTCTGCTCTTGGAGGAGCCTTCGCTGAATTGAGGGTCCATCTGGGATTATGTCTTACTTCCCACTGGGCAAAGGGTACCTGGACCCAGGGCTCAGAGAGAGGCGGGGCACCTTCCTATCATTCCTCCCCAGGTCCTCCCCGGCGTTCATAGAAACCTCATGAAATTAACAATTACGAAATTAAGCCAATTAGGTATTTACACATGCTGCACAGGAGCTCTGAGCTTCGCTGGTAAGGGGTACTGCAAACAGGCAGGCTTTTCTGGGGAGAAAGAGAGCATTAACATTAATGGGAGCTGTTTTTCAAGTGTGAGCGATAGACACTCTTCTCAGACCAGTTTGAGCCGAAGAAGGAATGTGTTACTCATACAACAGAAGGTGCCCTGAGTTCTAGGCAGAGTTGGTCCAGATGGCTGCATGAGATCTGCCCCTGTGGGCCCTTTCCATCCTGTGATGGCTCTAGGCGTATGACCTCCCAGCCTCATGCTCCTGAGCCAGATCTCTGGTTTTGTGAGCTCCCCTAGCCAGGGGAATGAAGTGCTCCAGAGTTGGGTGGGCCAGCCTCTTAGGAAGTATGTGGACAGGGACTGTCCCTTGGGGGAGGAAGCCCAAACCGGGCAGTATTCTGTGGCACACGGCAGGAAGCCCCCAAGTCTGACTCCTGTGTCCGTCCATCTTAGTGATCACCTGATATTGGGGTGGGGGCCCTTCCCTACAGAGATGGTCAAACTTCCCCATCCCTTTTCAGATTAGTTCATATAAGGAAGCTTCGGTTTTATGTGTTGCTGCTCTGGGGTTTTGAGCCCCTTTCTTCCTCCCTTGCCATGCCTCTGGTTCTTGGTCGCCAAAAAGCAAGTGTGCACAGGCAGGCGGCTCGCTCAAGCATGCAGAGCCTGTCTTTAGCTCTCAAGGCTCTGGGTCTCACTTTTCCAAGCACATTGATTATGAGCCATCTCTGCTCCGGTCAGCCGTCTGACCATCTGCAGGGACGCAGTTGATTGCTTCTGTCTGTTGCTGCCATGCCTCTAACCTCATCATGGGTAAATGTGGCCATCTCTTCTTAGGTGCTTAAAAGCCTTCAGCTGCAGTGAGTGATGGGTTTCACCGGACCCCTTCCTGCTGTTCTCATTTGCCCCGGGGAAATCAGAAGCCTAAGCAGCCTTGCCCTGCCCAGGCTGGCTTTGGTGGTTAGTGTGCCTCTAGTTCCCACCTCCTTACGGTTAGTCTAGTAGACACCCATAGACGTTGAAAACACACAAACTGGTAATACAACTCAATTCTTTATGTAAGTTGAAAGCCTGGATTTTTTTTTTTTTTCTTTATCAGCAAGGAGTGTATTGAAGCAAATTCTCATGACCCTCCATTCAGTTCTTCCTGTGTGAGCTGTGTGTGTGGGCACAAACAGGTGTGGTAATTCCTGTGAGTCAGTGCCCTTGCCATCTGGTGACCTTTTGTTGTGCCCTTTATACAACTATGAGCTTTACAAACTGACCTGCCAATTTTGAATGTGGACTCCTGTGTGGAACATTCGGCCCCATGGGGCAGAGGGGTGACAGCAGCTGAGGCAAGAATAGCCCCCATCTAGGCCTCGTGTGATTTGCCCCAGCCTTTTCCCTGTGATGGTCAGTGCTCCCAACTGCTCCCTGGTTGTCAGTGTCCTGTGGTTCCTCAGACTGAGCAGGTCACAGGAAAGGGGAGAGGCCGTGCCTCTTTAAAGGTTTGGGCGCATTTTGCTGCCGTTTATCTGCCGACCAAGGTTAGCTCCCCAGGGCCTTGATTGCTTTCTAACCCAGATATTCTGCCCTTCCTGGAGCCTTCACAGTGAAGGTGAAACGGAAGCAATTATAAAACAGGACTGCACATTGACAGCTCCCCAAGGCTGGCTCATTAATAAATGACTATATATCTTTTGTTTTGTTTTAAAGTAAACGTAAGCGAGGATGGAAAACCAGGCAAACTTAGTCTTAAGAATCCCAGGCTGAGGGGCTGTGGATTTAGCTCAGTGGTAGAGCGCTTGCCTAGCAAGCTCAAGGCCCTGGGTTCGGTCCTCAGCTCCTTGGCCTATCAGTAGCCAGGCCTGCATGGCAGCTTCTTGTGAGAATGAGACCTCAGGCCCTAGAAGCCAGCCAGCATGGCCTTGGCCTCCTGCGGTGCAGGTGGCTGTTGGCAGGGGCTGTAAGCCAGTGTTTGGGCTGTGGAGAGCAGAGCAGAGACACGGCTCGCAGGTAGGCAGATGGGGGCTGTGCTCACTCCTGCCTCCAGGGCTGACCACAGCAGTGTGTGGCCGGGAGTGCTTATCACCCTGCTCCGTCATCACCAGATTTTCCCAGCAGAGTTATGAGAAAGGATGCTTAGATGCACAACAGAAAATCCTCCAGAGCTCCTGGAAAAGCATTGCCCCCTGGGCCCTAAGCCCAGAGATTCTATTGAGCCTGAAAATGGCAAGGAGACAAACCAAATCTAGGATCATCCGATTGCAGCAAGCTTTATTAAATACTGGCCAGGAAGATGGACACTGGCCAGGTCCATACCCAGGATTCCCAGAAAATGACGCTGAATTAGATTAGCCAGGCGCTCATAAAGGCAGAACCCACAAGCCTACAGTAATTCCTGCTGTCATCCAATGGGGCAGGGGCAAGCATACATCTTGACGTACTCCCTGCCTCCGTACCTCCTGCCTTAGTCTGACCAAGCACATCATGTGCTACTAGGGCAACCAACCAACCTTGTTTACTGAAGTGAAGATGGGTGACTGATTATTGCACACAAACAACAGCCCCCAGCATTCCAGGGAATTACCTGTCCTTGGGCAAGTGGGGCTGACAGGTTAACGTTAGCCCTTACAATTCCAGTTGGATTGGTGCAGTGTGGGACCAGTTGTGGAGGTTTTTAGCCTCCCTCTGGGTGGTTATCAGGTGCCACCAGCATGAAGAGCCTCTGGCCCAGGACCCCTTGGGGTATGCATCCAGCAGCTGCTATAGCACGGAACATTGGAAGTGTAGAATCTCAAGTCCAGCTCCAAGCTACTAGATCCAAGTGGCCTTCTAACAAGATCTGAGATAATCTCGTGCTTGCACATGTGCATATGTGTGTGTTTGTGTGTGTGTGTGTGTGTGTGTGTGTGTGTGTGTGTGTGTGTGTGTGTATACACTGCTGCTTGGAAGTGGCTGACTATCACTGTCAGGCTTAAGCCTGGAGGAGAGACCAAGGGTAGAATGTTGTATGCCGGAGGCAAAGTGGGATGGTTTTGCAGCAGATGTGGCCATCTCTGTGGGGCCGGAGTGGACTGTGTGAGGTCACAGAGTCCTGTGGACCCACCTGGTGGAGACCCAGTTTGGAAGGGCTGTGAATCTATGCACACCCTAGCTCACACTGTTGATAGATTCGGAGCCTGAGAGATTGAATTTCAGGACTTTCCCTCCATGGAGCTGGGTACTGGGATGCTGTGGGCAGTATATGGTTGCAAAGATTCCAACAGAAGGAACCTAGGGCCTGTGGGGAGGGATTTCTGGAGGTGTAGTCCTTGGTTCTAGGGAAGGGAAGTCAGAAAACCTATGGGATGAGAAGGGTGTTCTAGGCAGAATGAATGCCTGGCACGAGGAGATGGGGTGGCATTTGTGGCAATGATAGTTATTGGAGGGCCTGATCTGGAAGGCTGCGTGCAGGTCATGTTTGAGCCAGAGCCTCACCTGTGGGACCCTGTCATGTGAGGGAGGGCCCTGCCCTCAGGCTGCCCCAAAACACTGGGCATGCAGGGTGCCATGTTCAGACTAGGCTTCCATGTTAAGGAGGACAAACTGTAGTTAAGTTGGCATGACCCAGGTAACCTTTTTCATGGTAAGAAAGAAGATGCCTTAGAAGACATTCAAGTGTAAGGTTTCTGGAGCTCATGGTTGTAGGGTGTGTGTGTGTGTGTGTGTGTATAAAGGATTTAGAGGGAAACGAAACTGGTCAGGGTCTGGAAGCATAGGGACACTAGGACAGACATTTTGGGGGATAGGACGTAGAAGTTGGAGGTCACACGATAAAATGCAATATTTGGAGGAAATGCTGGCGATGGTCTGGTGCCAGTCCGCAAGGGCTGGTAAATGTGGTTTAGAGAAAGGAGGGAGAGGCTTTTAAAGGGTGTGGGCATTGACCTGAGTCCTGCAGGTGTGTGTATGTGTGTGTGTGTGTGGGGGGGCGCTAAGAAGCAGACCAGCAGAAAGCGACCGGGAAGGCACTCCAATTGGGCAAGCATGTTTTCAAAACTGTGTGGAGGGAGGAAAAGTGGAGGTGAGTCAGCAGAGCTCTGGAAAGGAAGCTGGGTGCTGGACCTCAGATGCCTGGAGCCTGACGTAGGGCTTTCTGGAGCAGGCCAGGGGCCGTCCCAGTCTGGAACCATGAGCAGGACAGGCAGCTTGAGGCAGATGGGCCGTAGGCAGTCTGGGCACAGAGGTTCCGGATGTCTGTGGGTGGAACGGGGGATTTCTTCTGGTCACCGAGTGTCACTGATGAAGTCCTGAAACAAGTGGCAGTGTGGAGAGGGAGTCCGTGGGAGCTGGCGGTGCTCCTGGGCAGACACCGAGAGCGGCATGCTGTTCAGCCCCCAGGGTCACAGGCTGGAGCAGCCAGCACAGAGCCCTCATCAGAAGAGGATGTTTATGAAGGACTGGCTTCCAACCTGAGGATGGCAATACACAAAACCGGCAGCATCCTAACCTACCTCCCTGATGCCACAGTGTTTCAAGAGCTCGTTCCACGGAAGACACATAAACAATGTCTGTCCCCTCCTTAGGCCCCAGTGACAACTCCAAGTACAGTTCCGCTCTAGGAACCAGTGGTCTCATGGGAAGAGCATGGGTGACCTCAGAGCATCTATTCTACGAAGTCTTCCACCCAGACTCATGGCAGCTCCACAGGGGCAGATAGAGCCCTTCTCCAGTTAATATCCCCCAGCCTCTGTACCCTAGACCCTCCCCCAACTCCCCCAGGACCACGTGCAGTTATGGCAGACAAAACTGCATCCAAATGGTTGGGATGCGCTGCTGGAATCTCAGGCGGGGGAGGGTCCAGTGACTCCCCAGCCCCACTCCTGTGAGGGAATGTCAACAGTTGACTAGGCTGAACCTGATGGATACAGCTGATCTGATGAAGATGGCCACTGTTTTGCTTGGAGAGCAGCATTCTACACACAGCAGGGTCTGGTCCAGCTGATACGGATGGAGAATGTGTGGAAAGGGAAATTGTAAAATAAGTAGCTTCTTCACAAAACAGTAGCATACCTGTCACCGTCCATGAGCTGCTAGAAAGGACAGTGGGGGAAAGAAGCTTGAAGTCTGTAATGTGGAGGAGGCTCAGCCTGGATTTCTGGTCTGAAAGAAGTCCATGTAGCCTTGGTCAGGGGTCAAATGAGACTTTGCTTTCTACGTTCTGGACATGTGATGGTTTGAATGAAAACAGCCTCCAGAGTCTCATCTGTTTGAACACTTGGTCCCCATTTGGTGGAACTGTTTGGGAAGGATTAGGAAGTGTGGCCTTGCTGGAAGAGGTGTGTGACTGGGGGTGGGCTTTGAGGTTTCAAAAGCCCACACCATTCCCAGTTAGTTCTCTCCCTGCCTGGTGATAGTTGTCTCCAAATGTGGCTCACAGTTACCTTGCACCAGGCCTGTCTGACTGCTGCCGTGCTCCCCACCATGATGGTCATGAGCTCGCCCTCTGAAACTGTAAGCAAGCCCCCAATAACACTTTCTTCTATGAGTTGCCTTGGCCATGTGTCTGCACAGCAGAAAAGAAACCAAGGCACACACGGAGTGAGATACTTATGGAGGTTCTTTAGCTCACCCTGGTGGTGGTGCGGAAATGAAGCATGCCCCAGAAGGCTTATGTGTGAGTGAAGGTTTGGTTGCCTGCCAGCTGACAGGCTTTTGGAAGTGATTGGATCCTGAGGGCTCTGACCCCACCAGTGGATTCATCCACTGGGCTCACAGTGGACAGCAGGATTGGGAAGAAGTTGTACATATCAGGAGGTGGGACCTGGAAAGAGGTTGTTGCTATCCCTGGTCACCTCTCTGTGACCTTCGCCTCACCGTGTAATTTCAGCCTCAAGGCAATTGCACAGAAACAGGGCATATAGAAATGTAGGAACCTGAGCCCCAGAGAAACCTTTCCAATGGCGAACTTTGTCTCACAGTGAACACAATCTCAGGAAACAGGAAAGCAACACAGGAAGTCCTGAGGTCCCATCTTCTGAGCTCTAGTTACAGACTATGGAGATGGACTGCCCAGGTCTTAAAGTGAGGGCTGGTGAGGGTGTCTCGGTGGGTAGAGGTGCTTGCCACCACGTCTGCGTTCGATTCCCTGGGACCTATATGGATCACATAATGTGGCACGTGTGAGCACATGCACATCCAGTAAATAAGTATAATAAACCATTTAGGGAAGGTTAACTTAGGAACAGTCGCGTCTGGACAAGGGAGGTGGCTCAGTGGGTAAGACCACTTGCTGTGCAAACTTGAGGATGTGAGTCCTTTTTTTCCTCTTTAAGTAGTTTATTTATTTTTATTTTATGTGCACTGGTGTTTGGCCTGCACATATGTCTGTGTGAGGGTGTAGGGTCCCCTAGAACTGAAGTTACAGACAGTGAGCCACCATGTGGGTTCTGGGAATTGAACCCCGGTCCTCTGGAAGAGCAGTCATTGCTCTTAACTACTAAGCCATCTCTCCAGCCCCCAGGACATGAGTTCTTATCCCCAGAGGGTGAGCTGTAACCCCATTGCTGGGGGCAGGGGGCAGAGACAGGAGGGTCATTGAAACTTGCTAGCTACCCAACTTAGAGGTTCCGTGAGAGACCCTGACTGCAGAGTGTGGCTCCAGTGCAGGTACAGACCTGTACACAAGCGTGTACTGCCTCCCCGAGCCCTACACTGAGCAAACAAAACCCCAGGCAGGTAAATAATGGACACAGAGTCCCCCGCTTCCACTTTTTGATCACAGCGGATGAGATAACAGTATTCTAACAGAAGACGGTAGGGTGTGGTCTCTAGCCTGCTAATGGAGTAATGCAGATTACTCCTAGTGTTTACAGCCTCATGGTAATGGCATTTCTGGTCGGTCCATTATTTTTCAGGCCACCTGTATCTTTGCACATGTATTTAAAGACTATATTTCTTAGAGCTTTTACAAGGTTTCCATGACGTAGATTTTATTTATTTTTAAAGTTATATCCTAGTTTTGGGGGGAAGATTTAGAAATCTGTGCTTCACACTGAGACTTCGTTACTAGGTAAAATATTTGGAATGAACAAAACTTTAAGAATTAATAATTGAGATGGGTGATGGTGGTACAGGCCTTTAATCCCAGCACTTGGGAGGCAGAGGCAGGCATAGATCTCTGTGAGTTCTAGGCCAGCCTGGTCTACAAAGCGAGTTCCATGACAGCCAGGGCCACACACTCTGTCTCAAAAAACCAAAATAAAATGAAATAAAGGATAAGTAATTGAGAGGAGCTGGATGTGGTAGTGCACGCCTGTATCCCAGTACTTGAGAGACCAAAGCAGGAGGATCTCAAGTTCAAAGCCACCCTGAGCGACACTGTGAGATTCTGAATATCAAGCAATAGATGACGGGATGGACCGATACATGTGGGCGCTAGCCAGATGAAGAAAAAGCTCACTCCTTTCCCCTTGGCTGAACTCAGTCACTGCAAATCACGTTTCCCCGAGGCCGTGGAAGCAGGAGATGGTGATGCCCGATGGCATTTATCAAGCACTGATTCAGTGGCAGCCATTGTTCTGTGAACTCTCTGCCACCTACTTACTTGTCATCACAAACATAAGAGTGTCCCATTTCAGAAACGGGGAAAGGAGGTTACAACTGGTAAGAGTGCCTGCTGAGGCATAGGGAACTCAGAAGTCCCATCGGGATTTGGGTCAATCCTGTCTGCCTCTAGCATGTGCTCCGTTGCCTGTTACCAGTGGTTCGGTTCTGTTTTATCAGCATCCTTTGCTTGTCTGCTAATTAATGTGTGTGCTTTGTTTTTGTTTTTGTTGTTGTTGTTTTTCCAGTCTCTGTATGGGTCTGAAGCTAGCTTTTGGAATACAGTTTTAGTACTGATCATGGAAAGAATGACCACAGATGCCTAACACTGGCCCTTGCTTGTTACCTTCACCCCCTTCCCTCATCCCCAAACTCATGTATTTGTGTAACAGTGTTCCTCCTGTGAATGGAATTCGGCTTGCCGCCCCCCCCCCCCCAGCTTTCTCTCCTCTCTCTTTCTCCTCCATCCGCCAGTGACTGGCCGGCTCTGCTCAGTGTCTAGGGCGACCCATATCCCTCTTGCCCTGTGGAGCTCAGCTGTGCACAGTGAGCAGGTTGAAGGGAGCAGCTCTGAGGGTCTGTGACTCTGCTTTCTCTGCCCTCTCCCCCCCCCCCCCCCCTCCCCCCCCCCTGCCATTCCACACCTGCCTGGAAGCACCATGTGAACCAGGCACAGATCCACAGGACCACAGCAGCCTCCTCGTGGGTGTCACTCCTGGAAATGTCCCCTTGAGTCCGCCTTCATCCTATCCTCAGTTATGGGAGATACACTGCTCATCAGCCTTGTGCCCACAATGCCGAGCACTAGCAGCTATGCCCTGAGATTCCATTCAGACCATCCATCCCAGACAAGCAGCCCCGTAACGGGCTGGTTGGGATACTGGGTGGCCCATTAGGGCCTGGAGCAGGGCCAGAGGCCACATTACAGTTCACTTTCACATCATGGAGTTGTGCAGGGCTCCTAATGAGGCCAGGGACTGGTCTCCTGCTTATTTGTCGATTTTCCTGTTGGAGAGGCAACCAGCCTGTGGAGCTCTATGAAGTGCTCTCTAATAGCCGGTGACTCAGGGGGTTGGCATTCTCGCAGTCTCGGTGGCCTGGAGGCAGCTTTCCTGCCCTGCTCTTAAAATAACCAGGTTTGGTGGGGGCCTCAGAGAGTTCTCTACACATTTCTTAAAGTTCTACAAGCCTGTCTCTTCAGCTGCTCTTTGAAGGGGTCACAGGAAATCTCCCTACTGTGTAGTCTCTGGCTTTGCCATATTAGTCCCGGGAGCTGTGTGGACAGGTTAGGGTCCAGTGCGGTCACTGAGGTTCAAGTGGGAAGAATTGAGAACCTGGGGACCAGCCATCCATCTCAAGATCTGCAGTAGGTGCTTACAAAACAATAGGTGCCCCTGCCTTCTAGGATTCAGTTAGCAACTGGGGCACAGATGAGGGATTCATAATTGAGATGAAATTTGCTGTTATCAGTGTGGTACAGAGGGTCTGTAGAGATAGAGGGCATAATTCATGTGTTCTGGCATAGGGAAGCCTAGTAACTGGAAGGTGAGGTTCTGGGTTTGTGTTCTGTGGGCCCTTGAAGACGCTGTCTTTGCTCTGGCCTGTTTTCCTCAGAGAGGGAGCTGGGCAAGGCCCAGGGCTCAGGGCATCAGAGCTACATGAGTAAGTGGATATGGGAGATGAAAGTGTGTTCTGTGCTGGCCCTGTCTTCAGTAAAGCTGGAGAACGCTTCGGTTTTCCCCTGGAGGAGAGACAGAACCATTATCCTTTGAGGGGTGGGGGAAGGCATAGTTTTTCCCAGTCTTTGGTCCCCTGGGCCCCTCAGCAATATTTTTTCCTGACCTGAACTCCCAAAGGCTCCTTCTGGCCTGAGTCTGGCAGCCTGGGTCTACGTCTGGCCCTGTGGCCTGTGAAGCTTGTACAGTCTAAACTTGGCCTTGTCTCTAGACCCTGCTGTGGTCCTCAACTGTGGAACACCTCTCTGCTGTGATCACCCCAGGATGCAGACCCACGGAATCTGACGTTGCCCCTAAACATTCCTCTTATTATACAGAGGGTTTTTTTTTTATTTTTTTTTTATTTTTTATTTTTGATGATGGAAGCTGTTTGTGTTCCTGGAAGCTAAACTGCTTGGTCATGAGGGCAGGGGATTAATGGGTTGGTGTCCTGTTTCCTGGCCTTCATCCTGAGTGGAAGGACTTCAGCTCTGGCCTTGGTGTTCTTGGCATGTGTACTTCAGTGGCGGCTTCAGTGGTCAACCCACCAGTGTGGACCTCAGGCAGATCCCCTGTGCTTCTTTTTCTCCTAGATGCTAGAGTGTTCTCATTGCCACTGTGGTGAACGCCACGTTTAACTCAGTAGACACGAACCTTGGTGTAGTTCCCTCAAATGCCACGCCCAGCTGGGATCCGGGCTCCCTGCTCTGTTTCCCTGCTGGCCCCGGGTTCTATCATCAGTGTTTCCAAGTGGCCGTGGTTCTCATCAGTCTTTGCCATGTGCGCTGTATCTCTGGGGTTGGTGATGTCACACGTTGCTCTAGGAACCACACAACTGTTGCATCTGCAGCTTCTGGCAGTCCTGTAGGTCTCTGGGAGTAACCAGATGATTGGCACTCCCTGGATAACCCTCACTCCCAGCACATTGCTCTATTTGGGCCCACACCCTCGTCAGTACCTCTCTGACGTGGCAGGTGCCAATGACAACGTAATGAAGACTGTAATCTTAGAAATTCAGAGCTAAACCTAGCTGGGTATTTTCCACTGTGTCCTGTTAAAGGAGGTGAAGGATGGCACTCTGGTTGAAGTGGGATGCCCATGGGGCTGCCTTTCTGCATGCTCGCCTCCATCTCTAAGATGTCCACATAGTTCTGCAGATGCATCCCTGTGGCAGAGAACTTGCCTAGCATACGTGTGACTCTAGGTTTGCTCCTCAGCATTATAAAAGAGAAAGACAGAAATGCCAATCCATCCAGCTTCCTATTTACAAATAGTGTCTGTGGATGGAAAAGTCTCTAGTCCTTCCTTGTCCAGCATTCCAGATGAATCTCTCCCATCCGAGGTCCCACAGCCGCTTATAAAATAATCACTCAGAGGCTTCTATTAATTACAAACTGTATGGCCTATGGCTTCAGCTTCTTGTTAGCCGGCTCTTTCATCTTAAATTAACCCATTCCTATAAGTCTATATGTTGCCACATAGCTGTGGTGTTACCAGTCTGCTGGCATCTTGTTGCTCCTTTGGCGGTGGCCGGCATCTCTGTCCCCTTGCCCTTCTCTCTCTATCTTTGCTTGGATTTCCCACCTGGCTGTAAGCTTTCTTGCCATAGGCCAAACCAGCTTTATTTGTTATCCAATGGGAGCCGCACATATTCCCAGTGTACAGGAAAACACCCCACAGCAAAGTGTCTGTTACTGCTTCCTGCTCTGCTCCTAGAACATTTTCCATCCATCTCCCACTTCCATTACTCTTGTGTGTGTATGTGGTGAGGTGGGGTGGGGGGCTCAATCGTTCTAGGGCACTGTAACTTGGGTGAAGTACTGGCCTAGGCCTCCATGCTGGCCAAAGAAGCTAGGCCCTGGCTTGCCCTTCTTCATCAGTCTCCCTGGCACTACTTGGTGTGTGCCCCATTTTGCCTGGGACAGGAAAGCTTTTCTTTTTTCTTTCTTTTTTGGGGGGAGGGAGGCTTCCTGGAAGGACATAACTCTCTGGTACTTCTGGAGTTCAGTCCATGCATCTTCTTCCTTCAGCCAATATCACCTGAACATGTCATGTAGCAGATGCTATGCTGGGTGTCAGGGGGATGACGGCAGAGCAGGGTACCATCCTGGCGCAGCCCCTATCCAAGCCACAACTCCAGGCACAGGTCTTAAAATGCAAGGCCCTCTGATGTTACCCACGGTATTTGATGAAAACTGGTTTCCCCCCTCTCTTTCATTCTATAATAAACTATTTTTAAAAATAACTTTCACAGGGCCTTGTTGGAAGGAGAAAGCAATCCGGAGATACTGATCTGGGCTAAGAACATTGAAAACATGCCACAAGGTAAATATTAGAGACTGTATTTGTAATGTTAAAATGCTTCCTATCTGAGTGGACCACTCCACAGAGGGAGGAGGGTTCAACTTATCTAGGAGAGGCTTTAGGAAAGCAAGCTATTTGATTCACAGATAACAAATTGTTCACCATACTTTAAAATACCAAGTAGATTTTAGTGGAAAGAGTCGTGATTTAAATTACAGTGTGAATCAGAACGACCTTGGAAGTACTCACTGGACTTACCTGCTTGTGTAGACAATATTTTGAGGTACTTTCTAGCTGAGGAGAAGCACCTAATCCAGGCCTTCTGAAAGGTGGTAAGGATGTGCACTTGTTCATTATATCCTTAGAAGGGGCATATTTTCTTTTTCCAGACCAAACAGTTATGGCTGCAACTAACACCCAAAATTGTTATTTTGGACAGGATACAGCCAGCATTCTGGAAACTGTAACCCTACCAGGTCAATGACACTACCCTGCCACCTTAGGTTGGTGTGGAAAGTCCGGAAGGTGTCCGGTCTTATTTGGGCCCAAATCTTCAGGTTGGGGCTCTCTTTCCTACAGCAGTAGATGGGACACAAGAGAGCTTAGTATGCTTGCTTGAAAGACATTAAAAGTCTATAAGGTAACTTTTAGATGAAATATTTAAGCCTGCTGAATATCAAAAGAGAATCTGGCTAAGCAATGGCAGGTTAAAAGACATATGGAACGCTCAGCATAAAGTCTTCCTGGGTCGCCAGGGGGAGAGTGTCGCCAGGACATCTATTCATAAGCAAGTTGGAGATGCTCAGGTTCCTTGTCTAAAATGTTATGGGATTTGCACATCTTCCTACAGACTTCAGGTCCTCTCTAAATGACTTGCAGTGTGTAGTACAATGTGTGTACCATGTCAACTACTGTCACACTGTATTACTCAGGGGAGAATGACGAGATCAGTCTATATGTGTTCAGTGTGGATACATTATTTCAAACAGTTTTATTTACGTATTTATTATGTATACAGTCTTCTGTCTGCAGGCCAGAAGAGGGCACCCGATCTCATTATGGTTGGTTATGGGCCACCATGTGGGTGCTGGGAATTGAACTCAGGACTTCTGGAAGAACAGCCAGTGCTCTTAACCTCTGAGCCATCTTTCCATCCCTTGAAATAGTTTTGACCGTTAGTTAACCAAGTGTGTGGGCGTAGAGCCTGTAGGTTGGGCACCTTGGGAACTACGAGCCCCACCATGTACCCTCCTCAGTGTGGTTTAGGTCTTCCTTGCTCCCATTAGCCACACTCAGCTTTGGCAGGTCCCTGGGCTCAGAACTTGGATTCTAATCATCTGTGACTAGAAGGGATTTGTCCTTAGGTAATAGCCAACACACCTGTGTCCTCATTTTGAGAGTAAAAAAAAAAAAAAAAAAAAAAAAAAATGAAAGAGACTGAAAAAAAAATGGAGAGACTGGCCTACCTGATATCAATTATCACCCAACATCTAGAAAAGAAGAGCTGTTCAGCCACCAGATTTCAGGGTTTACTAAAATTTAACACATAACCTGAAGTTAGAAGAGAGAAATAAAGGGCCCAGGACCAAACTCGTGGGAGGACTGGCCTTCTAAGTGTGGGACTGGCTGATATTTGTCTGGCCATGCATGCCTTTAGAGTCAGGAGGAAGGCAGGGAGGCATCTCTGCTAACTTGATTTACTCATCCATCGTTCTTCAAGCTTTTTGAACAATGTGCATACTTCACATTTATAAACTAAATGTTCCTAATGCTTAGGTATTATGTTAAAGAAAGATGCTGTGGAATAAAGGTGGCTAGTTGTGATTCAGCCTTTATGCTTATAAGTAGTTCTGTTTCCTGCATAGTATAGATACTCATTAACTATTTATGGAATAAACCTGCAGATGATTGCCTAGTAAGCTGATCAATACTTATTAGTGCACTTCGTTGCCTTTTACATTGTGCCCTGAGATAATGTTGCCTGCCTCCTATGACACAAGAGACCTAAAACTAGCCTGTGAGCTGCCATATCTCTTATTGACCTTGAGGGTTTGTCTTCTGAGGTTTCTAGATTAGGATCAGTATATTAACCTGAAAAAGAAATCTTGGTAAACAATGTTCCAGCCTGGTCTCTTTCCCTGTATCTTGGGAACCTGTCTTGGTGAGGCCTCTAGGCTCCATTGCTATGAGGCTGATCCAGGAGGATGCCATCAGGACAGGGGGGATCTCTGACAACTGGATTGGTTTTGAAACTCTACCTTGTCAATTATAAACATACAGATCATCTTAGAAATCTAAAGTCTTCAATACCTGCAGCTCAGCACAGGATAAAACAAGAGCATCTGAGGGGGAGGGGCATGCTATTTGGTATCCAGTAACCTACACTTTGTAGTGATAGAGCTTTTCTCTGCTGAAATAGTAAACGTACCGCAACAAACTAGAAATGAATGATTCTGAAATAGCATAATATGAAATTTTAACCAGAAAACCCAGCGTCTCTGACCTCTCTGGTGCACCCGGCACACTTCACATTCAGACCTTTGACAGTTCTCTTAAGCTGGAGCAATATTCTAAGATCTGCGGCTGGAGAAGAGCATTAGGCGGAGGTATTTGTAGGGCCGTATTTTATTGTGACAAGACTTCTAAAACAACCCAAAGATAATGTGGAGAATAAAAACATTGTCTTTAAAGGGTCCTTCCTGTAATAACAGTATATTTTATACTAACATGGGATATAACCTACAGCAGTGCTTTTATGGTGAAAAAAATGATGCCTGTCATCTAAATGAACTGTTTGTTCGATTTCCACAGAGTCCAGAAGCACATCCTATCGCTATACCAACTCAGTATTACAAAGGAAAAATGAGAAAAATCTATTTCCAAGGCAAAAAACACCTTGGACAGGTGTAAATCACAGCCCAGCTCTGTATTCTAACAGGCCAGGGCACCTTGACTCACAGACAACCACAACTGTTGGGAGTGTCACCAGAAGGGGCTTCCTGACCTCCGGGTATTCCTCCTCAGCTACAACCCTGCAGCAAAAATCCCTTGAGAAAAATGTCAACAATCAAGCCAGTCTCCGACCGGGTGCTCCAACCCACGGCCACCCGAGAAACACCGATGCTCAAATGAAAACATTCCCTGATCGATCCAAAGTTGAAGGCACCAGGGACACCCCCATACGGCTGGCCACAGAGTCCATTATCTCCAGAGAGTCACACAAAGATCACCGGGACAACCTGGCGGCAGGTGCAGTGAACAGCACTCGGTCAGATGAGAGAACGGTCATTTTGGGAAAGAAACCAGAAGTGAAAGCCGCTAGGGAACAAGAAAGGGACAGAATCGGGGTCATCAAATTAAAGCCGGAAGAGACAAGGTTTGATTCTAAAGAGAAGGGTTCAGAAGAAAGAAACCTGAGGTGGGAGGAACTGACCAAGTTAGATAGAGACGCAAGAACGAGAGAAAGCCAGCAGAGGCGGGATGAGCTCAAGGAGAAGAGATCACTGCAGGAGGGGAGGGTGAAGGAGAGGGACGTACCCATCCATCTAGAAGCATCCCGGGGCAGCAGCCCAGAAGTGTCCACAAAAGGCTTGCAGTCACCCGGGAGGAGGGACGCTGGCGACCTTAAGGGGAGAGGGCCGGAAACCAAAGAGGCCAAGTTCCGGTGGGACACCCAGGACGCTGCCAGCTCCCTGCAGAGTGATTCTATGACAGAGACTGTAGCAGAAAACATCGTCACCACCATCCTCAAGCAGTTCACGCAGTCTCCAGAGGCGGAAGAGAATGCCAGTTCTTTCCCAGACACAAAGGTCACTTACGTGGACAGGCAAGAACTCCCTGGCAGTAGGAAAACCAAGACGGAAATTGTTGTGGAGTCTAAGCTGACAGAAGATGTTGATGTTTCTGACGAAGCTGGCCTGGAATACCATTTAAGCAAGGATGTCAAGGAAGTGAGGCTGAAAGGAGAGTCAGCTGAGAAGATGATAGGAGAGATGATCAACGTTGGTCTGAGAGGAAGGGAGGGGAGAGCCAAAGTCGTAAACGTGGAGATTGTCGAAGAGCCAGTGAGCTACATAGGTGGTGGGAAGACAGAGTTTTCTACCCCCTTCCAAGTGGAAGAAGCCGATGATGTGTCGCCCAGCCCCAAGGGGTTTGTTGAGGAAGAGGATGGTGATGGAGAGACCCATGTGCAATTCTCAATGCATCAACATCAAAGGACCAAGCAGCCCCAGGGGAGCATCCCTCAAGTGGAAGAAGTGACGGAGGCCGGTGACTCAGAGGGAGAGCAGAGTTACTTTGTGTCTACCCCAGATGAGTACCCCGGGGGGCATGACAGAGAAGATGATGGTTCAGTGTATGGGCAAATCCACATAGAGGAAGAGTCCACCATCCGGTACTCGTGGCAAGATGAAATTGTGCAGGGGACTTGGAGGAAGAAAACAAGAGATGACATGGGGGAAGAGAAGCATGTGAAGGTCCTGGAGATTCCAGCACCTTCCCTGGGGGGTGCCGTGGGTTCTGCTCACCTGAAAGAAGAAGCTAGTGGTGAACTGCATGCAGAACCCACAGTCATTGAGAAGGAAATCAAAATACCGCACGAGTTCCATACCTCCATCAAGGGGGTCTTCGCCAATGAGCCCCGGCACCAGCTGGTGGAGGTCATCGGGCAGCTGGAGAAAACCTTGCCGGAGCGCATGAAGGAGGACCTGTCTGCTCTGACCAGACAGGATCAAGGAGAGCCGGGGAGTGTCTCAGTGGATGTGAAGAAGGTCGAGAGCTCTCCTCCTGGTTCTGTGACCTTGATGGCTGAAGTCAACCTCTCACAGACGGTGGATGCTGACCAGTTAGACCTGGAGGAGTTGAGCAGGGATGAAGCTGGAGAAATAGAGAGGACTGTGGAGTCTGTGGTAAGAGAGAGCTTGACCAAGCGCTCCAGCTCAATGCCTAGAAGCCCAGACAGAGAAGATGGAGAGGAGGTGCCTGCTGGGGGCATTCTCTTCAAGCGCTGGGCCACCAGGGAACTGTATAGTCCATCTTTTGAGACGGGTGATGCTTGCTGGACCCCTTCCAGCTCAGATCAGCGTGGAACCCAGGGCCCAGTGTCAGCCACCGTGGAAGTCACCAGCCCTACGGGCTTTGTGCAGTCTCACACGCTGGAGGATATAAGCCAGTCTGTAAGGCATGTTAAACTAGGCCCCACTGAAATGTGGAGAACTGAGCAGGTGTCCTACGGAGGGCCCACCGCACAGGTGGTGGAGGTAAGTGGGGACTTCAGTGAGGCAGTCAGCTCTGAGGGAGCCAGCCGCTCTGTGAAGCACATTACACTGGGTCCCCATCAAAGTCATGTGTCCACAGAAGTCACCTTCCGAGGCTCTGTGCCTACCTGCGAAGCAGGAGACACAGAAGAGCCTCACCCAGTGGCACCGTCTGTAGAAGCAGACCTATCCAGGAACCACAGAGTATCTGGCTCTGAGCAATTTCATGCTGAAAAGGAAATTCATTTTCTGGGTCCTAGTTCTGGGGCAGCCCAGGCTGGTAATAACTTTGCAACAGAAGAGTCAGTGAGTACGCAGACTTTTGTTAGGCATCTCCAGTTAGGCCCCAAAGAAGGGTTCAGGGAGGAAATCCAGTTCATAGCTCCCATCCCAGACAAAGTGGAGTGGGGAACAGAAGAGGATTCTGAGCACACCAGAGTGTCTCTAGGAAGGAGTACATCCATCCAGCACATTGACATTGGGCCTCAGAGGCCCCAAACCTCCAAGCTGATAGCTCCACACACCTTGGAATTTAGGGACTCAGAAGGCACGGTCCTTGTAGAGGGCTCAGTGGGGATGACCCAGTCCACTCACAGTCTCACCTCAGGCAGAGAAATCCTGAGGAACAAAGAGAACACATTCCAGAGGGTCATTTCTGAGTCCCTTCCGGACAGTGTGGGGGACACAGGAGCAGAGGTGACAGTAGGCATCAGCAGGTCCTTTAGGCACATTCAGATAGGCCCTACAGAGAAGGGCTCCTCTGAACACATTGTCATCCATGGACCCATGTCTAAAACGTTTGTACTCGATCGTTCAGTGGCGTCCCCTGAGCTAGGTGGGCTAGCAGGGGACAGCAGCACACTAAGCCACATTGCACCGGGGCCCAAAGAAACTTCATTTACTTTTCAGATGGATGTGAGTAACTCGAGGGCAACCCGCGGCTGGACCCGAGAGGCAGGGTCGGAAGTAGAAGCTCACGGTGTGTCTGACCGTGGTGGCTGGGGAACTGTTCACACTAGGACTGAGCAGGTCACCAGCATGAGCTCTCGGGTCTCTGCTGGGGAGGGACACCAGGCCCGTGGAGAGAAAGGCGTGGAGCAGGCTGGATTTGACAAGACCGTGCAGCCGCAGAGAGTGGTAGACCAAAGGTCAGTGGCCTCAGATGAGAAGAAAGTCGCCCTTGTCTACCTAGACAACGAGGAGGAGGAAGAGGGCGATGGATGGTTTTGATAAGCAGAACAATCTTGTCTTAAATGGCGCTTGGGAAGCATACCGCTATACACAGCCTTTAACATACCACTATACAAAGCCTTTACTAACTGTATGGGGGACGGGGAGGCTGGTTATCAATACCTTTATTTAAAGAACCCGAGGCTGAGTCAGTTTGCTTTCGAATTCCTCTGTAAAGGTTTGAGAGCGACTCTGACCTTTCAAGGCTTTCAGGTTTTACATTTGAGCTGAGAATTTTGCAGACACTTTTCATCTTTTTAGTCTTAAAAAGCTCCTTTCTCTAAAGCTTTCTTTCCACATATGGAGAGAGTTTGTATGAGGTTTGCATCAGGCCACAGGCGTGACTTACTGATGTTCTACTGTTGATCTATAAGCAAGACACTTTAACATTAACATTAACCAGATTAAAATAATATATGGTAGGTTTTATTTGCATGTGCTAATATCAAACAGTAAACTAACACTGGAAAGGACAACACATAGTTTTCTCTTTCCTAAGTCTTTTCAAAAGGAAATTATAGAAGGGCCGGAGAGATGGCTCAGTGGTTAAGAGCCTGTACTGCTCTTGCAGAGGACCTGAGTTCAGGTCTCAGCACCTGTATCAGGTAGCTCACAACCACCTGTAACTCCTGCTCCAGAGGATCCGATTTCTTTTCTGGCCTCTGTAGGCACCTGCACTCATGTGCACAAACCTACACACACACACACACACACACACACACACACACACACACACACCAATAAAAACAGAAATAAATCTTAGCCAGGCAGGGCAGTGGTGGCTCATGCCTTTAATCCCATACTTGGGAGGCAGAGGCAGTTCCAGGACAGTCAGGGGTACACAAAGAAATGCTGTCTCGAAAAACCAAAAAAAAAAAAAAAAAAAAAAAAAAAAAAAAAAAAATTATAGAAAGCAAGCAAGACTTTATGTTTAAAAAAAATCTCCTAGATGATTTAAGGAAAAGTTACTTATCAGAGATTGAAAATTATTTTCAATTTGAATGAATGTGCTTCCTATGTACAGAACAGTTTTAAAAAGAGGGCTTCGAGTTATTTATGGAAATCACAGCTGCAGTCTTATTGATGCTTCAGATCCATGTGACTGTACTGATCGTACAGATTTGCCAGCATGGCCACAGGCTTGGCCAACTGAGAACTGCTCATGGCGTCATTTGGGTCTTTACAGTAGTAGGCTGTGAGACAGCAGAACACTTCTCTGGGAGTAGTTACTTGCTGCTAGGGCAGTGGTTCTCAACATGGGGATTGAATGACCCTTTCATAGGGGTCGTCTAAGACCATCAGAAAACATGGATACTTACATTATGATTCATAACAGTAGCAAAATTACAGTTATGCTTTTATGGTTGGGGGATTGAAGTGTTAGAGGGTTGAGAACCACTGGGCTAGGGGCTGTGTTCTGAGCCTGTGTGCTGTAGCCTTTATATAAGGGCAGACCATTCACTCTCATTGGTAAGAGGCAGCTGTGTCGGCAGTGAAGAGAGCACAGATGTTTTGACTGCAACTGGCCTGGCGAATTGGTCCTGGCAAGAATATAGAAACACCAAGTAGCTAGTGCTTCCCAAACAAGTGATTCTAAACTCACCTCTCATTGGCTGGAGGTCTTTCTGAGCACCCAGAATGCAGGATAGAATGGCAGCAGCTCATACAAACCTCAGAAAAGCCTTTTGCACTTTGAAGGGAAATCATGAGGGGTGGGGGATTTAAGTCTTTAGCGGAAAGAACCAGGTGCTTCCCATGCAAACCGGCATTGAGGCGTCCAGGACAGGCTCTGACAGATGACAAAACCCCGACCCTCATGGACCACAGCTGGGCACCACTGGGTTTAATAGGATGAGTGTGCTCATTTGGAATTGTCCTTTTACACGTGGATATTGTTTTTAAAACTCCCATTGCTGAAGATTGAGCATCACATAAAAATAGCCTCTGCAATGCAGTATTCTGTGAGCACAGAATAGCAGCTCTGATATGTCTGAGCCGTGCTTTTGAACCCAGGCCACAGACCAGCCTGTAGGGCACTGAGGAAGAAGGACCTGAGGTGATGCCATCTTCAGGGAGGGGAGGAGCAGGGTACAGGAGGGTCTCTCTCCCTCCTGTGTGTCTCATGGGGCACATCTCCCCGTCTGGTTCCAGCAGCTGGGCGAAGGAGAGTGAGTGTTTTGTGTTGCTAAGTGGAAGGGAAATGCAGCATGGCTTAAGGTGATCTGCTTTGCAAACACCTTGCATTGGGGTAGAGGGGGGAAGCAGATGTGAATGAACTCCTGGGTGTCAGCCTGTTACAGAAGTTACTGCCTTGGCCTGCCATTTCTAATACTGCCAGGGATGCACTGATGGATTTTTACTATCATCAGCAAGTCTGAGTGATCTATTAGAATGTGGTCGAGGTGACAGCCTTGGTGTAATGACAGGAGACAGAGTGACAATGTGGAGTTTAGTATGAGACTAAGTGGGCTTAGCTGGATGCCATTGTCTTAGTCCATGAACTTACACATGGATGCTAGTATGAACAGGTTATAAATATCATGGCCACCTCTACTTGTTCTGAAAAAACAGATGTCTTCGTATTAAATATTAATTTTCATTGCTAAGCTGGAATGCGCAGCAAGGCAGTGTTCTGTTTGAAGTGTTAACCAAGATGGAGGAGTCCTCAGCTGTCATTGCTTACTTGGTCTCCAGGTCACAAGGGCAGGGATTGTATCTGTGACACTGTAGCACTGTAGCACGCCACCCCAAGGCTCCCTGAGGTTTTTGAAAGCAGTCACTCTGGAGTCAAATCAACACTGTGGTAGGTAGGGCAGGGAGGGTGAGGACACGCCCTGTCTCTCCCAGTCTGTTATTGTTGAGACTACAAGACACTGAATGTCGGCTTTCCACTGGTTGTTTTGATAGTTTGTTTAAAGTGTTTATTTAGAATTATCTAAGAAGCTTATTTTGCTAACCTGTTCCCTACAAAGGGAACTGTCACAAGAATGTGTAGAAATAAAGATCTGAGGGGAAAAAAAATCTGCATTGTTCCTAATGAGAATGTTTTCCCGCCGCTTTTCGTGTGGTTCTTTCAGACTCCAGTGAAAGCCAACCTGGGTTTCAGAACTCCATGCTATAGGTACAAACTAGAAAGCGTGAGCTAACTAGCTAGCTTGTGTCCAAGTGGAGACCTGACAGGTGGTGCTAATATGGCATCACAGCCTGGAAGACCTGGCAGGAAGATGAGACAGCCATCCATTCTGCCCAGGATGGAGGAGGGTGCCAAGGTACAGTTACTCAGCGCTAAAACCAGCATTGTGAGGGGATCCATCCCGGTCATGGCAGTGAAGGCAGGGTGGCTGGTTACATTGTATCCAGGGTCTGGAGGGAAGAGTAGATGGGGTGGGGGTGGGGCTAGGAAACCTCAAGGCCCACCTCCCCTGACCCACTTCCTCTAGCTAGGCATCCATCACCTCAAGGCCCACCTCCCCTGACCCACTTCCTCTAGCTAGGCATCCATCACCTCAAGGCCCACCTCCTCTGACCCACTTCCTCTAGTCAGGCATCCATCACCTCAAGGCCCACCCAAACCTGGGACAAAATGTTCAAACATGACTTTGTAGGGGAACATTTCACATTCAAGCCACAGCATTTTGCCCCTGCCTCCATGGGCCCATGGCCATCTCCTGATTCAAAATGCATTCAGTCCAACATGGAATTCATACTTCCAACATTGATAGCACAGAGTAAGTTTCCCTATTCCAAAAGGGAGGAATGGGACCATCACAAGGGAAGATCAGACCAAAGCAAGATCAAAACTCAGCAGGGCAAAAACCAAACCCGTTAGCTCTATGCACCTGAGGCTCACAATGGAACATTTGGGCTCTCAAGAGCTTGGGTGCACCTGCCCCTACAGTTCTGCAATCTGAAGCATACACAGCCCCTCACAGGGAAGTATGATTCTGCTGCAGACTCCTTCAGCCAACATGGCATGTGTGGTCCTGGCATCTCTGACATCCTGAGGTCTCCATTACAATCTGGGCTTCACTGTCGAAGCTTCACACAGTGGCCCCAGCGTCTTTCAGAACCTCAACGCGAACTCCCAATGTCTCCCTCCCTCACATTTGCATCTTTAAAACCAGTACTGTGTGGATAATGCTGTCCGCCTGGAGATGTAGGATGGCCCCTTGGACCACTGTTGCACAGGCCTCTATTCAAAGCAGGGACCCCTGATTTCTCCATCAAGCCTTCCTCAGCTCCTTTCAAATACGTTTTCATTTTCCAGAATTGGAACCCTTACTGGGTGGGGTTCTGACCTCAGGACAGCTTGCCTTTGGCCCAGTGCAGAGCACTAGATTTCTCCTTAAAGAGACAGAGTGCAGAGCACTAGATTTCTCCTTAAAGAGACAGCTAATCCTTTTAACAACCAAGCTGCTTCTGTACCTCCCTTCTCTCCAAGTTCAAATTCACCCCTTCCCCCACCAAGTGCCACGCCCTCTATGTCTTCAGCTCCACCTGTCTCCCTTTCTGGAGAAGAACAGTGAGCAGTGACCACACCACACCTGAATGCTTTCCTATCTAAGAGTTTCATCCACCGAACAGGAGCCCATTCCTTTACATTCGGGATTATGTGAGCCTTGGAACACGTGCAGAATGCAGAAAGACTCTTTGCTATGATGTAGAACAAATGGCTGACAGTCCAGGTCCTAACGGTTCTTATTCTCCTCCATTGTCAGGATTTGTTCTAACATTCTGCTCTTCTAGGGTCCCACCAGGGTGGCCCATTAAGATCTGCTTTCAGCATGCTAGGGGCTTTCGCCCATATTTCCAAACTTTTCCATATTCTTCCTGCAAATCAGTTCCTAATGCCCAAAAATAATAGTCGGCCTACCACAGCAGTGGACCTGCTCCCAAAGCCCATCTTCCATGTTATTTTTCTTATTGCTACAATCAAACAGCCAGCAAGGAGCAAAAGGGTTTATTTTGGCTTTTAGATGGAAGGTGTGTGTGTGTGTGTGTGTGTGTGTGTGTGTGTGTGTGTTTGTGTGTGTGTAGCTCATGCTCATGTCTGTGTATACACATGCATACACACATACACACACACATACATGCACACCATGATGGGAGCACCAGGCAGCTAGTCACTCTGAGTCTGCAGTCAGGAAGCAGAGGGTAGACAGGAAGTGGGACTCAGGTTAAGAAACCTCAAGGCCCACCTCCAGGGACCCACTTCATCCAACCAGACCCCTACTTCAAGGCCTCGCAACAGTGGGAACCAAGCATTCAAACCCATGAGTCCATGAGGGGCATTCTGCTTTCAAACCGGAACAGGCTTCGTGGCGCCCAGGCAGGCGCTCGGTCACAGAGCCGCCTGGCCAGCTCCAGTCGCCATTCAAAGCACATAAGCAACAAAGAATAAAAGTTTCTCTTTATTGGTATTTCTTCCCAGTTCCTATGACTTTCCGACAAGGAAGGCTGTGTGCAGTCTCACTGCTCCAGGGGCGGTCCTGCTTGCAATCAGCCTCAGTCTCTCTCCAGCAGGGAGGCCCCACCTCTGGAACAGTCGGGCACAGTAGAGATGACGGGAAATTCTCCTTGGTGAGAGAAACGATCAAAGTGATACAAATAAAAATAACCAAAGCACCAGATCACCCTGAAGGGCGTCGTCCACAGTGCAGATGTGGACGATTCATGCTAGAGCAAACAGCCTTAAAAATCTGCAGTGACTGATAAATTCCACCTGCTAGTTGGAGAGCATCCTAAAGGCGGTGCCAAGTCTTTCTCAAAGCTTTCTTTGGGGCACATTGTGGCGGCGGGGGCCGGGGGAATCAGTCTGCCACAATGTGCCTGGCCTTCCCTGGCACAGCGTGCTGAGGAACACTGGCGCAGAATGCTGCCTTGGCTTTCAGGGTTTGCCTTGGCTTCGGGGCAGCCTCAGAGATCCTGTAGACAGAAGAAGATGGGTGAGTGTGGCCCCTCAGATCAGCACAGTTCCCACCAGCCTCAGCCGCTCGCTGTGAAGGAGCCTCAGGAAGGGATGCAGGTGAGGGAGAATCATGGCACAGGAGCCTCCACACAAAGCAGTGTTTCTTCTCTTTGAGTGCCTCGCAGCCACCTTCACTGAGCTGGGGCAGTCAGGTCCGAGGTAGGTCAGTGTGGGGGGGTGGGTAGTGGCAAAAGTGGGGAAGTCTGTCAGGTGCTGGTGGAGGCTTTCTTGGCCCACCTACGCCACCCTAAAGGGGGATGGTACCCTTTCTGGCTGGCCTGTGCCTCCAATGAAGCCACTTCTGTAATCTCCTGACTTGGACTTGACACCCCACCCCCACCCCCTGCCCATAGGCTCTCACAGGGAATACCTGCTCTGTGAAATGGGGGCCCTTCCAGGTAGTGTCAAGCTTCTCTCTCTGACGAGAAAAGACACAGGACCAGTCTTCAAGCTATCGTTCTGACACTCCCCGCAACAAGCACCCCCCCTCTGACACCCCCTTCCAGGAGCTGAGGTAAGCCCAGGGCAGAGCCGCTCCAGCCTCTCCAGCAGGCACTTAAACCTGCAGGGGCTGGTCTATGTGAGGATGGAAGCCAGAGTGTGTTTCAACATTCTCCAAGAGTGAATTCCTTTCTAATATTGGGGCAAGGCATATGTTTTATAGCTGGCTCCTCAGAGGACCTATTCTTACATTTAACTATATAAGCCGTGGAAAGCCATTGAGAACCTTCCAGTACCAACCTCAGGTTCCGACTGGTGAAGGGTATGCTACTCAGAGAAAACGTAAGGGAAGCTGACTCACTTGGACAGTGTGTCTATGGTCTGCTGGGTGGCCAGGGTCCTCTTGTCCTGCGATCCATATAAGAACGTCTCAATCTGAACACACTGTAGAACACCAAGGAGTCATCATGAGGTTATGGAAATGTCACAGGGGAATAAAGTGTCCTTTGAACTAGAGAAAGAATGAATGCCTCATTCTTAGACCCATGCTGTGATGGAATCGGTGCTCTCTGGGGACTTCTCTAGGGACAGCCTGACCTTTAAACTGGGTGTTCTTAGGGATCCAGGACACAGACATACAGTGTGAGTACGGCTTCAGAACCTTCTGTGTGCAAGCATGTATTTAAAGGTAGGGTTTTTAAAAAGCCAGGCAAGTACATTGGCTGACTTTTGCTTAATTTCCTTCTTTTGCTTAAGTTTTGGCATTTTATTGTTTATACCCAGTCAGGACAAAGTTGAGGAAGGGAAAAAGAATAAAGAAATTCTAAAAATGGCCAAGGTCAGTCTGAAGAATGAGGTGGAGCGTTTTGCTCTGACGCCCTCTGTAAAACTAGAGTGATAAAGGCAGCACGTCTTTCATCCTGGGGTGTCAAGCAGACCAATGGGGAAGGCGGGGTCTCAGTATTCAGTAGCCAATGGACTGTCTTTGCATGGCCAGTGATGAAGAGGAGAGAGAGCATTAGGACCACACTTTCGCAAATGAGAGAGAATGGAACGTAGTTCCTACAAGGCAGAAAACTCAACCCTGAAACATTTAAAGAGTTGAATTTGCAATGTAGAACTTGGAGGTTTCCTGTGAAAACGCTGAGGAACAACAGCCTTCCGGGCTGAGGTAGGAGACGACTTCTCGAGACAAGCTCCCCACAACAAACTGCTGAGGAAATATAAGTGGCTGTATGAACATGACCAACAGTTTTCCAGCGAAGATCAATCATCAGCAAAGAACAAAGTGTGTGTGTGTGTGTGTGTGTGTGTGTGTGTGTGTGTGTGTGTGTATCTGCAGTGCACCTCCCCAAGAGTTAGCATTCAGAACGCATTGAGGGTTCCTAAGAGGTAATGAGGAACCATGGCAGGACCTCCTGGTACAAGAGTCATCAAAAGATAGAAGAGTTGTTGGGAGAGCTGAGAGGAGACTGGCCAATAAGCCGGCCCTGCCTCACTAATAACTGGAAATGCAAACAAAAACTAAAGAGTGCACCTTGTAACAAGTGGAAAAATTATGCTCCAACGCTACCAGGATGGTGTCACAGAAGAAATAACAAGAACCATTATGAAGTCATGTACATTGACAGTGGGTATTTAAGTTGGTATAAGCCTCTGCAGACACTTCAGTGATAGTTAATAAAGTTTAAGTAAGAGTTAAGTAAAGAGCAATATGCTTGACTGTTTTCTAATGAGAGACAGAAAAGGAGTGACCCAGATGTGGGGGGAGTGGGGAGGAACTGGGAGGAGCAGAGGAAGGGAAACTGTAATCAGTATACAGTACGTGAGGGGAAAAAAATCTAGTTTCAATAGAGAAAAATAAAAACCAATAATATTACTTAATACACAGTAAAAACAACAAGGATATACTAAAGTAGAATATCAAATTATAATTTAAAAAGTAAAAAAAAAAGAATTGCAAATAAGTGCATGACCACAGGGAGTATCATGTGAAGCTTGAAACCTGAAAATCCAACCATAAGCATGGGAACAATGTCAGATTCAAGACGGTAGTTATCTAGAGGACTTCATCTGTGCGCTTTGTCTTTTCTTACTTTGAATCATGAGTTCTAGGGCATTTGTTTCACATCACAAATGCTTTCCTGCATAGCTGAACTATTTCTTAACACATTTTAAAGATGAAGGTTTTCTCCCTGGTTAAACCGCTTGAATCAGAAAGAAAGAAATATGGACTGGAGACATTCATCCATTCGCACCTGGGGATCAATTTGAGGTCTTTAAGAAAATGAGGGTGCACACGGCCCAATACTTTGTCTTTAGAAGCCGTGGAAGATCTCAGGGCTACCTGAGTGTGGGTTCAAGTTTCAACGTGAAGACTGAGAATGTGACTCTGCTCTTGTGGAGGATATAAATAAATATAGAAAAAAATAAAAAAAATAGGCATGAATATGATGGAATTTTATTTTTTTAAATAACAGAAATGACTCCCTGTTTCTTGGTTGAATTAACTACATGAAGAAGTAGTGAGCTCTTTCTCCTATTTTATTTAGTTCCTATCAAATTCTGCTAACGCAGGGGTCTCAGACCCTCCATGCAACACACCCTGGCCTTTCTAAAGCTGCCCAGGGGCCTCAGCCTGGCCTTGACAATAGGTTTCTCATTCCAAGGACTTTTCCAGGGTCACTTCAGCCCACAGATACACCACATGACCTTACAACTTTAGGGACCTTGAGGAAGGGCCATCGTTTTGAGTGGAGTTGTAGGACATGCTTTTGACAGTTGTGATAACTCCGTGAAGACTCTTCCAGTCCTCAGTGTGGGAGGCGACACATAGAGGCCTCGGTGGCTCTCACCCTTGCTTACTCTACACAGCGGGGCAGAGAGGGGAGTCACCGAGACACGGACAGTGGGTCTATGGACAAGCATGTGTCCCCTCCCCCTGCCAGGCAGCCTGAGGTCTCTCTTAAGGTCTTGCTCTTCCTACCAGAACCTGATTTCTCTCTCTCCTTCATGAGCAGGAAGGCCTTCGCTGGGTTGAAGGGAGCAGGTCTGATTTTAGAGGCACCCAGACATCCCTGTTTACATATTGACGAGTGCTCCAAGCAGCAGCTCTTTTGACAGCAGCTGAAGCCAGCACCGCCTGGAGTTAAACTCATCTGCTGCAGCATTAGGATTTTACTGACAACGGCATAAGTCTTTGAGACAGTCTGATGAGGTCTCAGTTCACTCTGCTGAACAGATGGCTTCTAGAAGCTTCTACAACACGGGTGGGATTTCCATCCTACCTCTTTGGTGTTTGAAGTCTCTTCTCCCTGGCCCCTAAGTCCCTAGGGAAGAGACAATTGGGTAAACAGTCACAAATTCCCAGGAAGAATGAGAAGGTAAGTGATAAGATTTAGGCAAATTCCCCCAGGCTCTGCTATGGTAGGGGTCCTTTCCTTCTAGACCTGCTGTTCAGATCACTTTCTCTGGCAGCATTAAATTAGGGGGCAGAGTAGAGTTAGGAGAGGGGATGAGTTTGGGACTCTGTCCAACAAACAAGTCCTAGAGGTCCCTCCCCAAGATGCTTCTCTTCTTGGTAGAGACAGATGTCCCACCCCAGGGCTATTGTCCTCACAAAAGACATTTCCTTACAATTCCAGCTGACTAGATGCAAAGGCAAGTCAAATAGGAGACAGGGATCACCAGCTTAGCCCCTACCTAGGCTTACTGATGATTCCAGCACCCAAAGTGGCAGGGCAGAAACCTGGGAAGTAAAAGCTAGTCCATCTGTATACTTCAACAGATATTTTTCCTGTTTTTAACATCCCAGATTAGCCTCAAAATCCCTCTGTAGGGGAGGATGACCTTGGAATTCTGATCATTTGGCTTGGGCTGGTGATTTAGCCCCGTTGGTAGGGTACTTGCTTACCATGTATCAAGCCCTGGGTTCGATCCCATGCACCACATTGGTAGTAGTAGTGCATGCCTGTAATCCCAACACTATAGGAGAATTAGTAATCAAGGTCATCCTTGGCTACATACGAAGTCTGAGGTCAGTGTGGGCTACATGAGGCCATCTTTAAAAAAAAAAACAAAACTAAGTAAAACACTAATATAATATGTTAGGTAAATAAAAACAAAACAAAACACAACAACCCAAATGCATTGAAAAAGAAATAAAAGTATTAATATATGACCAAAGACTTTATTTTTCTTTAAAATGAACCCATACTTTATCTATAGCAGTCTGATTCATATATTAAATAACACTATAATAGAATGATTTGAAATCGTTTTAAGCAGAAGAAAAATGGGGAAATTCCGGATTTTCTTTATACTGTTTTCTATTTTCCAAATCTCTCCAAATTACAACCTTTTTAAAGATTAAAAACAACCTTTAAATTACATGTCCTAATAGCATAATGATGCTTCATATTCACTGACATCAGCTGGTGAAAGTCATCCTTTAGGAAAAAGTTATGAAAACGACATTCAGAAAACAGCCCTCTCCAGAGATGATGTCTGAAGCCGGGAGGGCTGGAGAGTCGTCGCTGCTCCCTCCCGTCTGTCCATGCTGACACGGACAGGAGCAGCCTTACCAGCCTCCTCCTGCACTGAGACACCCACGGCACAAACCAAAAGCTCCTAACCAAGGCGACCTCATGGGAGGAGACTGATCTTCTGCTATTACAGTCTCAACAGACTGCTCCTTGACGGCTAACACCTCTCTCTCTCTCTCTCTCTCTCTCTCTCTCTCTCTCTCTCTCTCTCTCTCTTCCTCCTTCCCTCCCTCCTTCCCTCACCCCTTCCATCTCTCACTCATCCTTCTTTCTGACAATGTTGCCTTTATCCCACAATGGCTTTGAACTGGCCGTGTAGCAAAGGATGTCCTTAATCTTCTGACCCTCTTGCCTCTACTTCCTTGGGTTGAGATGACAGAGTGCCCCCTCACCCCCATGCCTAGTTTATGTGGTGCTGGGGATGCTAGGCAAGCATTCTACCAACTGAGCCACATCTCCCCCCCATATGAGAATGGCTGTTAAGGAAGTTAAAAAAAAGACTCCATAAAAATACAGCAGTGATAGCTGCGGGATGAAGCCCGTTGGGGTCACACTCAGTGGGCCGTGCACCGAAAGACTGGTTTAATAGGAATAACCTATTATAGCTTGTGCTTGAAACTGTTTTAATAGCTGTATATTTACCTCAGAAATGCAAATTGAATTCTTCAATGTTCTGCTTCACTTAGCTGAATATGCTCAAATGTGTGTGTGTGTGTGTGTGTGTGTGTGTGTGTGTGTGTGTGTGTGATCAGTGTGGTGATTTGATTCTTTTGTTAAAAATGGAAACTATGACCCAGTCCAAGTCAATAAATGTTAATTGAAACACTGGGGACATCTGGATGAGCTACAGGAAGGGCCTTCAGGCCTTGGCATTAGAGTAGTCTCCGTTGGAATAAAGGTGCCCTGTGCTCTATTGTAACAAGAGACCGATGTACCCGTCTTTATACAGCCACAAACGGCACTTCTCAAGGTTTTAAAGGATAAACTGGAATTGCAAGTATCCAGTGGAATTTTAGGAAGCCACTGTGCTGCTATTATTCTCTAGTTTATATACATGGGTTGCAAGAGTTTCTCATCTTCCTTAAATATCAGACAGAGAGCTTTTCTTCCCTGGCAAGAGACACAGGGAACACCTGCTTTTCCCTACCTGCAGAGTTCCCAAAGGGGCCAAGTTTGTCTTGCTCACACGGCCCTATCACTGTCTCTGGCATGGAAGAAAACAAATGGGTAAATACACTGAACAAGCAGATGAGTTAGCGAAAGTTCTTCTATGGAGTTCATGTGCGTGTATGTATGTGTGTATGCACATGTGGGTATGATTGTGGGTGTGCGAGTACATGTGTGCATGTGCACGTGAAGCCCAGGAGTTGACATCACATGTCTTTCTCTACCACTCTGCATCTTATATTTTTGAGATAGGGCCTGGCTAGCCAGCAGATTCCAAGGATGTCCCTGTCTCTGCCTCCCCAGTGCTGGGATTACAAGTGTGTACCACCACACCTTAATTTTTAGGTGGGTGCTGAGGATCTGAACTCAGGCCCTCAAGCTTACAGAGCAAACACTTTACCGACTGAGCCATGTCTCCAGTCCCTTACAGGCCTCTTTGAGATGCAGTTGGCTCTGGCCTGACTCTGCTGAAGCCTCCACTAAGGAAGCTCCATTGTGAGCAGCATCGAGAACCTTCAGACTTGCTCTCCAGGTGAACCCCGGGGTAGAAGATGCTTGCTGCTTGCTATTTGCTTTCTCCAGGAGTGACTCACGGAGCAAGAGAAGAGGTATCTCGAGCCTGGAAGCTGACTTTCCTAAGTGGCCCAGGAAGCTGAGATGGAGCCACCAGCCTGATGCCTTCTTAGCTGTGTCTGGCCTCTGTGCTTTTGAGCTAATACCCTTCCCAGTGAAGACAGGAGGCGGCTTATGGGTAGCTACAAAGTGGGGGTTAGCTGATCTACATACTGGCTTAAAAAAACAACTCACATGTGCAGACTCACAAGGAAATCTATTGGGGAGGAATCTCTGAAAACAGGCAGCTATGCCCCAGGGGCATTCTTCCACAGGGGCACTGCAGATGTTGAAGGGGATTGGTGGTATCTCTGGTGTCTCCCATCACCCCTTGCTCTTTGGCTGAGGGTCTGGGAATTACATCATCATTTCTCTAGGGGGAATTCAGATAATGAAAGTGCAGATGGAACATGGCGGCCTCTTCATTAACAGAGGCAGTACAGCCAGGGCTCCAGCGAAGGAATCATTTTAATGACAAGAAAGAAATTTGAGAAAGAAAAGTCTGTCACTCCAGGCAAGAGGCCAAGCCAACTTGTCACGCTATTAGCAGTGTTTTCCTTGTATGAAATGATAAACAAAGCCAGAGAAAGGGAAATTCTTCCCCCACCCCCTGGAACGCACACACTCTGTAGCCCAGGCTGGCCTTGAACTCACAGAGATCCGCCTGGCTCTGCCTCCCGAGTGCTGGGATTAAAGGCGTGCACCAAGATGGACCTCCCTGCTATGAGAAAGGGAAATTCTTTAAACCACTCTAATGCTGAGGAGCTGTGCTCACTGTTTCCCATTCCGTGTGTGTGCTGTGCATGTTTGTGTGTGAATAGGGGGGTGCGTGTGCACGGAGGCCAAAGGTCCATGTTGGGTCTCTTCCTCAATCTCTGCCCACTTACCTTTTGAGATAAGTTCTCAATGAGCCTGGAGCTCACAGACTGTCTAGAATGGCTGGTCAGAGAGCCCCTCCAGGGAGCTTTCTGTCTTCAAGCCTTAAGATTTCCGTTGCTGTGCTAAAACACTGATTACAAGCTACTCAGGGAGGAGAGGGTCTGTTTAACCTTGCATTGTCCAGGGAAGTCAGGGCAGGAACTCAGGGCGGGGACCTGGAAGCAGCAGCTGAGGGAGAGGCCATGGAGGGGTGCTGCTTACTGGCTTGCTCACCACGGCTCGATCAGCCTGCTTTCTTACAGCACCCAGATCCATCAGCCTCGTGGTGGCACCACCCATAGGGAGCTGGGCCCTCCCCCATCAACTGTCCATCAAGAAATGCACCACAGGCTTGCGCTTGGGCCAATCTAGTTGGGATGTTTTCTCAACTGATTCCATCTTCCCAAATGACTCCAAGTTGTGCCAAGCTGACAGAAAATTCGCCAGCACGCTCCAGAACTGGGACTACAAATTAAGTCACCTGTAGTTTTATGTGGGTACTGGGATCTGACCTCAGGTCCTCATGCCTAGGCAGGAAGTACTTCACTGGCTGAGTTGGCTGCCCAGCCTGGGCCCAAATCACTGCACTTCACACACATTATCTGATGCGAGATTATTGCTTCGCTAGAGGATCAATGACTCAGAAATTCAGGAATTGTGCCTGTGTTCATGTCAACACACAGTATAACATATTAAGAGAAAAGGAGATTTTAGAAACCTTAATGTACACAGATGTGAAGTGTCCCAAATGCTTAAAGATATGGTGACATATGTACATTTACTAATGGCTGCCAGGCAGGGAGGGAGATTAACTTGGGGAGTTGAAAGCACCACCGGAAACAGTTCAGCAGCCAGCGCCATGGCGACAGGGTCAGGGGTGGGCCCTGGTTTTCCTGAGTCAGTCAGAAAGCAGCCTGTCCTGCCTGACCCCACAGCTTCCTCCACATCCGATCCTTCCTGAATCCACTGTTTGCAGTACAGCAGCCCTGTGCCGGCCTCAGCAGTTGGCCAGATGTGAGTCACACTCTTCAGAGCCTCCAGAGACACAGGGAGACAAAACATCAACAGATGGCTGCCCAGCAGTTAGGAGCACTTGCTACTCTCACAGAGAAGAGAACCCTGGTTCAGTTCCCAGCACCTGCATGGCAGCTCACAACCATCTGTGACTAAGGTTCTGGGGGGTACCACACTCTCTTCTGGCCTCTGTGAGCACCAGGCGTGTACATGGTACACATATATACATGCAAACAAAATAGATAAAGTCAAGCTAGTTAAAAATACATGGCACAATCATAATAATTTTCATTAAGAACTAAAAAAAGGAAGAGGAGGGAGAGGAGGAAGAAGAGGAGGAGGGGCAGAGGAGGAGGAGGAACAATCAAAGCAGCAGCAACATGGGGCCATGAGAAAGAGTAAAGGGTATGGCGGTGTTAGAGGGCACACGGACAGCGAAGGTCTTCGTGTGGAGATGGCGGAGTATTCGTGGACCACTGAGACAGCCTGGTGCAGGTCACAGGGAAGCGGTAAGGGCGGAGGTCTCACAGAGAAGGATGCCGGGTGTCTGGGGGAAATGCATCCTACACTCCCTGGTCTGTCTCTCTCTTCCCCACACCTGCAGCTCCCACCCCACAAAGGCAAATAGGCCTGTGGCCTGGGGAAGACACACTGATGGGAGGGTCGGGAGCCTCCAGTGTGAAAATCACAGGGAAGGTGAGAAGGGGGCATTGGCTGCGGAGGGAACTGGAAGATGAAGGAGGACTGGAGGGCGGAAGTCATCCCTGACTATTTCCTGGTGCTCGTCACGGGTATGGATGTCATCCGCGACACCTCCTCTCCTCACTTCCAGGTTGTCAAGTGCTGTGGGTTCTAGGTCTTTATTGATATCCCTTGACTCCCCCAGGACTTTGCTCCATCCCCTGGCCACTGTCCTGGAGGAATCTACCATCGTCTTTCTCCAGGACAACTGCAACACAGACATCTAGGAAACAAGGGCACCAGCAGGACTCACTGCCCAAGCAGACCGGGCTACCCCCCACCCCAACCACCACACAGCAGAGCTTCAGTTCTCATGTGGAGAGCCAGGCCATGGACGCCACTGAGCCCCTGAGCTGCCTTCTTTCCTGCTGATGTGGAGCTCAGCAATCATGGGGTTCCTGCTGGACCCTGTACTGCTGGCCCCTGCCATTCCTAGCCATTACCCTTTCGGCCTGGTGAAGATTACACTCAATTTGCACAGTTGGAGATTTGGCCTTTCTCTCTGTCTGTGTCTGTCCATCTCTTATACAGCTTGATGCCAGTGGAGGAACTAAGGTGCTGTGCACCTGCTAATCTATCAGGAAGGAACACAGACCGGTCAGTGGGTAGTCTGGGTCCACTGTGTTCTGTTTTCTAGGAGACAACAAACACAGAGGTTGGGCTGCCAGGGGGTTGAGGCAGACCTGGAATTCTCATTTCCTCGAGGCTACCACAGGCAAGGGAGAATCCACGGTTTTCCCGCAGCAAGTTAAGAATGAATGACCTTGACTCCTTGGAATGTCAGTTCTCAGTTTCCTACCAGCCAGTTTACAAACATCTTCAAAGAGCTCCTGCCTTAAGGCTCTTCCAGAATCCCTTCTCCACTGCGGAGTGGAGCTTAAGAAAAATCAATACCATTATGACCTTCCTCTCTCTTAAAAAACATTGTGTGTACGCATGTGTGGTGTGTATGTGTGGTATGTATGTGTGTGGTGTGGTATGTATGTGTGTAGGTGTGGTGTGTATGTGTGTATGTGTGGTGTGTATGTGTGTATGTGTGGTGTGTATGTGTGTAGGTGTGTATGTGTGGTGTGTATGTGTGTATGTGTGTAGGTGTGTATGTGTGGTATGTGTGTAGGTGTGTAGGTGTGGGGTGTATGTGTGTAGGTGTGGTGTGTCTGTGTGGTATGTATATGTGTATGTGTGGTGTGTATGTGTGTAGGTGTGTATGTGTGGTAGGTATGTGTGTATGTGTGTATGTGTGTAGGTGTGTATGTGTGTAGGTGTGTAGATGTGGGGTGTATGTGTGTAGGTGTGGTGTGTATGTGTGGTATGTATATGTGTATGTGTGGTATGTATGTGTGTAGGTGTGGTGTGTATGTGTATATGTGTGGTGTGTATGTGTGTAGGTGTGTATGTGTGGTATGTATGTGTGTATGTGTGTAGGTGTGTATGTGTGGTATGTGTGTAGGTGTGTAGGTGTGGGGTGTATGTGTGTATGTGTGGTGTGTATGTGTGTATGTGTGGTGTGTATGTGTGTAGGTGTGTATGTGTGGTATGTATGTGTGTATGTGTGTAGGTGTGTATGTGTGGTATGTATGTGTGTGTGTAGGTGTGGGGTGTAGGTGTGTATGTGTGGTGTGTATGTGTGGTATGTATATGTGTATGTGTGGGGTGTAGGTGTGTAGGTGTGGTGCACACACTTGCATATGTGAGCACAGGTCTATGTGTGCCATGATATGTGTGCACTGGTTAGAGACAACCTAAGGAGTTGGTCCTCATCTTCCACTTCTTTGAGGCAGAGTCTCTCGCTCAAGGCTGCACATTCCAGGATAGTGGGCCCAGGGCTTCCAGGGGCTTCCCTAGCCATGAGTCCCAATTCTTCCTAGGAGAATTAGAATTATGCACTACCATGCTCAGATTTACGTTAGTCCTGGAAATCTGAACTCTGATCCTTCTGCTTTTGTGGCACTTTACCCCTGAGCCATCTTCCCAGCTCAGACCTTCCTCTCTTTAAAGAAAGTGGACAGCCACACCTCCACGACGTGTTGGTGAGACAATTAGGGAAGCCAGGAGCACAGAAAAGCAGGATCTGCACATGAAAATGAGGTTGCTCACGAGGAGGCCCCTTAGGGACTCTAAATCTGGCTCTGTATTTCCTGGCATATCCAAGAGCAGCAGCAACAACATTTCAAATAGGCAAAGGGAAAGTGAATTTTGTGGCCACTGAAGAGCAGACACCGGCAGATCTGGGCAATGCAGGTCCTCAAGCTGCTCCTGAAACATGCCATCTAGGAGGATCTGGCTGACTGCAGAAGCCCAGGGACAGCATGGCTTGCTCGCTAGTGTTGATGCAGGATCAGGGGAGACCGTGTCGGCATTGATTTTCTTGTCTATGTCCTATAAAACACACCATGCTCCAGCTTGTTCTTAGAAAGATCCATTAGAGTGGGTTTGAGGACTTTATTCTTTTACAGGGATTTATAAAGCTGATAGCTGTGACACAGTGAAGTAATAAGCTGAACCCTGCCAATGACTGTCCTTAGTAGGGAGGCCAGATTAAAGCCAGACTTGAAGCGAACTTCAGTATTTCCCAAGATATTACTGACCTAGGAAATGGCCATCTCTTTCTGCAGCCTTTGGCCTGGGTGAGAATGTGAGCAATGGTGCCATCCTAGATCAAAACAGGTCTCTATGTTGCCAAAGGGAACGGCCTGTGCTGTGGAAATTTCCATCTGGAGCCCACAGAGTTCTCCATTATTCCCTGCAGGCAGATGCCTTTAAAAGACAGATCAATAATTCAGTTTCCTTTCTGGTAATTCAATTCGCTGTCTGCTGTGTTTCTGGAGCCTTCTTGTTTAGCATGGCCTTGGGCTCACACCTGGGCCATTTAGCACAGGAGGGTACATCTGGAAATGCCACACTTGGTGGAGTCTGGCTTCTGAGATGAAAACTCAGAGAGGGGGGGCTGTCGTGATAAGAACAAGACAAACACTTAGCTAGCCGCTGTTAGAAGGCTTCTGGCTCCGGTGCTAAGTACAGCCTTTGAGAAGCTCCAGGCAGCAAACGACAAAGGCATGTTTAAAGTCCCTGTCTGTGTCCTGGCCTCAACAGGGCAATCAGTCATGTCCTCAGATGAGAGGAAGTGGGGAATGAGAACTGCCCCTACCACAGTATGCACAACAGCATTCACACACAAGTCCCCACTGGTCCCTGATGCCTGCAGATGGCCAGAGAGCTTTAGCGCATCAGAGTTACTGCTGTCAGGATGATGGTTAATGAGTTCAAACCCAAGTCACCTTTCACTGTGGGCTTTAGGGTGATGGGCCCTGAAATTTTCTTGCAGCTGAGCCCATTTTCAGCCCTCTGGAGTGTTGCAGCATCAGCCGCAGCAGGACCTGCGGCCTCCTGAGGAAGCTGACAGACCCATCTCTGGGCCCTTGCAGCTTACACTGTCCAGAGATGACAGGACAGTGACCATGATGCAGAAGCATTAAGACCTGGACCTGCCGATCACTGGAACAAAGGGAAGTGCCGAGCTTTGCCGAAGAGCAGTGTGGTCTGACACACCGACTTCACATGCCAGCGCCCAGGCCCTTCCCTGCGGACTGTGTAAGCTGCAAGGGCTAGAGAGATGAAAAATGATATCTCATCTGTGCCTGCCGCATCAAACTGTCCCAAACCTATGGTGGGAAGCAACTACCAAAAACGGAAATTTGAAAAACGCATGAGATTACTTTTCAAATTTTATACCAATCAATAAAAATGTGTAAATGAAATAGTTAATTACTTAGAAACTATTATTTACCCAAATGATTGAATTACCAATAGAAAGTTTTAATAGCCCACTTTTTGCAGAATAAGTAGAGAAAAATTTACAGGATTTTTTTCCACAACGAAAGCACCAGCCCAAAGGGTCTCCTAGAATGTACAAATTTTCCAACACTATGCATTTTGGTATATAAAATATAGAGGTGGATTTCCTAATCATTTTCTGAAGCAAATGCAACATTAATACTTAAATCTAGCATACAAGTAACAGTGCAAAAACCTTAAAGTAAATATTAGCCAGCAGATTCTGTATCCGCTATGACTTGACAGTTTTCCTTGAGAAGCATGGAAATTATTGGAAATTATTTCACTCCCAGAGGAACATGGCTGGGAAGGGAGTCCCAGGAGGTTCTACCTTCATGACTGGGTCAGTGCGGCTATCATGGGAGTTCTTCGAGAAGACTGACTTCAGTCTTCCTCATTTTTCTTCCCCCTTTGTCTCTTGCCTTTCTGGGGTTTGTTTGTTTGTTTGTTTTTGTTTTTTTGCATTTGAATGAACAAAACAGAAAGGTTACTGTCATATGTAAGTTGACTTTCAACTTCCTAGCCTTTATTCTTCATGAATTCCTCAGGCCCCGCCATTCTATTACAATAATGTAAGATAGACTCAGCTATCACCAGTTTAGAAAAATAATCCAATGTGACCAAGGGGGAAGATTTATTCCTGGAATGCAAGGATGGCTCAGCATGACAATAACATACATTGTACGAACTGAATCTGGGAGGGCTCATGTGATGAGTCTCTGCTAATGCTGGGGAAAAAAACTGATAAAATTGACATTTACTTCTAATTTTAAAGACTCAGGAAACTAGAAGTCTTAACATGACAAAATGCATAGACCTTAGTTCTAAAGTCCGCATCTCTTCAGTGAAGAGTCCCTGGAGTCCTTCCTAGTAAGATTGGGAAGAAGACAGGGGACCCATTCTCTCCACTACTGTCCACCACTGTGCTGCCCCTGTGAGCCACAGCATCAGATAAAAGAAATGAGTGAGGAGCATGGAATTGGAAACATAAAGTAAAATTATGTCTGTTTGCAGATGATATAACAGTATCTCTAAAAAATTTAAGAGACTCAGTGTTCAAATTAATCCAAGCAATAAAAAAACTAAGCTAGCTAGAAAGGTTATAAATTGAAGCAGAAATCCCAGTAATCCTTAGATATACAAAAATAAGTAAAGATACGTAATAACGAATAAATCTCCACTTACATTAGTGATAATAAAATGCACAGAAATACTTAAAAACATGCACAACTTAGAGACGGGACACTTGTCAATGTTCATGAGAGACACAAAGCAGTCGTGAGCAAACGGGATGGCAGCCCTTGTTCTCGGGTAAAAGACTCAGCATCATAAGGACGTCAGTCTCCCCAAAAATTATTTATAAATAATACTTGAATAAAAATGAACTCTTTATAGGATACACATATAGCTATAAAAACCATGTAGAAAAACTATCAAGTTTCCAGACCCCTGATGTTTTACCGGGAAAGCCATGAGGGCTGTCTTGTCCTATCTCACATTAAATCATTCCACAGGATCTCTGTAACTAAACACGTGAGATATTGGCACCTGTATAAAAGGAGATTAGCAGAACGGGACAGAAATCCAGAAACAAGCTCCAGTGCACGTGGGAATTTAGTGTGTGGGGGAGGCGTCATCCTAAGCCTGGATCTGGGGCTGTGCTGGGCTCTTTGATGAAATGGTGATGGACAAGCCAGTATTTAGTGCATTTCTGCTACAGGTATTTGGGAAAGAGATAGCATGAGACCTTATACCAGCTACATAAAAAATCAACCAACCAACAAACAAAAAACTCCAGGTTCAAAAGAAGAACAGAAGGAAACAAACACAAAAGAATCCCTCCATGAACCGGGTATGCATGAAGACCATAATACGAGAAACACTTAGTAAGTTATACTACGAAAACTTTTACAATATTTGCATGATCAAACTTGACTGATAACTCATTTTTGAATGTCTGTATTTCAGGGGAACTCTTTTACTCTACCCCCAAATGTTTGCTTAAATCTACCACAAAAGTGATGCCACCTTACCCAAACAAGCCACTATAAACTTCCACTGAACAGCAGTGCAGGAGGGAAAGGAGGGACGTGGAGAGCGAGTGAGGGAGGGCAAGGGAGGGTGAGGGAGAGCCCCGTCTGTGTCGGTGCTGGCGCCAGCTTTACCTTCTTCAGTTTTGTGTATGCTCCATTGTGGTTGCCCTGTGCCAGCTCTGCCCTGCCCAGGACCCGGTATGTCTCTGCCACCTCCGGACTGAAGTCACCAAATGCCCCTACTTTGGCTTCCAGGGATGCTCTCAGGATCATGGTTGCTCTCTGAGGAAAGGACAAAATGAATGCTGTGTGGTTTAAACGTTCAAAGGATTGCTTGGTGGTGAAGGGCGCCTGCTATGGCTGTGGAGGACCTGGGTTCGGCTCTCAGCACCCACATGGTAAGCTCACCACCTCTGTAACTCCATTTCCAGGAGATCCATCACTTCCCTGCTCTGGCCCCTGCAGGCACCGGGCATGCAAGTGGTACACAGATACACATGAGGAAACACACACACACACACACACACACACACACACACACACACACATACACACACTCACAAAGACAGAAATGAATACATCTTTTAAAAGTTCAAGGACTGACTAAGATCTGTGCCTCTCAGGAAAGATCATGACTTGATACATGTTTAACATTTTAGAGACTATTCTGAAGAGCTGGGGGCTGTCTTCTGGTTCAATAGGAGGCAGTAAACAACATATCTGGGAAAGGGGTACAAACTCTAAAAGGAGAAAGCAGCATTGACACTGTGTGAGCTATTAGACTCCGTCCCAGTGAGCAGCAGGAGCAGAGCCAGGCAGCATGGAACCCTGTGTGTCAGGGGCTCAGTTTCTGTGTGACCTGATATATATACACACACAGCCTTATCTTCTTCTGACCCAGGAAGAGGCCAAGGCACAGAGTGACAGATGAGAACTTCCTTGTTCCTATAGGGCTCATCAGTGGTGGAGCTGGCATCTGTTCCCTAGCCCCTTTAGGGATCATCAATGGCAGAGCTGGAATCTGTTCCCCAGCCCCTTTAGGGATCATCAGTGGTGGAGCTGGAATCTGTTCCCCAGCCCCTTTAGGGATCATCAGTGGTGGAGCTGGAATCTGTTCCCTAGCGCCTTTAGGGATCATCAGTGGCGGAGCTGGAATCTGTTCCCTAGCCCCCTTAGGCCCATGCTTTTCTGTGCACACTACTGTTCGTTCTCCCTTAAGAGAAAACGAGGCTGCACTTGTGGGTCAGGCTTCCGGACTGTCCATTCTCGCAGAGAATGCTTAGGAAGCCCAAAGTAAACATTTCCATGGAACATGGTATCACATTTTGTTTGCCTTGTCCTATTTATTTATACCAACATGGAATAGAAAAATATGAGTTGGTCAGAAAACAGTATTTCCTGATTATTCATTTTTGCAGATACCAAGACACACAGGGGGCAAGTCTGAACTTCGAGCACATCCTGAAATTCTTCCCAGATCTTCCACATGAGAACACAGTTATGACCACACAGCACAAATGCTGAATTCAATGGCCAAATAAAGCCAGGGAGGGCCACAGGAAGGGTTTGTCACAGCATAGCCCTGGGGCGGGGAGGGGAGGGGTGGGTGGGTGCGCTTCCTGATCCTATACCCTAGACAGGCAGATGTGTAAATGAAGAACATTGTTCCTTTTTGGTAAGGACGTGAGTGAGGGATTGGGGCCGGCACACTAAAGGTGGTGATGGCACAAATCAATGTCTTAGGCAAAACGACCATGTTACTTGCCAGGTACGGCTCATGAAAGCACTCAAGGCCCAGGGTGGCCATGCAGACCTGTCTGTGCCCATCCCCTCCCAACACCCAGGAGCGAGGACTCAGAGGGAATCAAGAGTTGGGTGAGGTGACTTTCCCAGGGGATTTGACTGCCGGGCTTTTGGGAAGCGGGCCAGTGACGGGGAAGAGTGCTAGGATCCTTTTCCTGAATCACGCCCTTACCGCCGCCTCAGTTGACTAGGGAGGCCAGGGATGGATGGATGTGTAGCAGGTTAAAAGGCATGTTCGGACGACAACGAAAAACAGACAGGAAAACTTAACGGGGAGAACCCAGAACTATTAAGCTTTAGATGAGGGAAGAGGGGTATGGGCACCCGAGGGCCCAGGAGACAGAAGCACACAGCCTGTGTTGGGGCTATTGAGTAGACGGATTGGACCATAGCAAAGCATGCAGGGAAGAAGAGGGAGACAGGCTGGTGGATGGTTAGCGTCTGCAAAGGACAAAGGTTGGGATCTTCACACAGAACATCTTCGTCTGCAGCGGAGTGGCCTTCACTTACTTTTCACTGTGGAAATCATTTCCTCCCCAGAGGTTGGCTTGCTGCTGGTGCGAGCTAGCCTGTGGACAGGCTGTGACCACATTTGGGATGGTTTAGGTGAGACACCATGCTCACCTGTGCCAGGGTCCTTCTAAGGAGCAGCTCTTGATGGACACTCCTGTTACACCCCCTGGTGAGGGGGTCTGCCAGCCAGGGTGAAAAGAATGAGAGGCCGCCATGCGTGGCTAGGCAGGCTGTGCCACTGCAGGGGTGCTTGGCAGGAGAGGGAGAGCTGACCCCTTGGCCATGTTGTAGTTTGTCAGCAATGTGCCCTGGGTTGGCCGTGTGTACTGAAGGAAGGGACCACTTTCGTATCCTTGCAAAAATACAGAAGGGCATGAAGTGATTCTGGAACAAAAGAGCCAGTTTGCTAAACTCTCCCAGGGCATTCTGGGAGAGCAAGGCACATCTTTTAGCCAAGACTACTGATCGGTGTGAGACACATCAGGAGAGACGCTGGGCATCAGCTGCCTCTATACTGTGGCAGGAAGGCTGGGAACAGAGATTGAGTACCTGGATTGTGGAAGGTAAGTGTCAGCTGGCCAACAACCAGGCATTTGTTCTGAATCCATTCATTAACTCCACCGTGAGCAAGAAAGTCCTTGCTCTCACAGAACTCAGCTTGGTTCTACGAGCAACATTAATTATCTATATAAATTTATACTGCAAATACTCACTACATGAGTGAGATTCTGTAAGATAGAATCAGAAGAGTCCAATGCTGGCAAGGGAAGGAAGCAGGGAGCTGAAGGACAGATGGCACTGGCCTGGAATGAATCAGGGAGGGGCCTACCAGAAGGAAATGAAAGAAGAGACCAGCCATGGGGGGCGGGGAGCGGTGTTAGAAAAGACAGTATGGGCTGGGGAGACGGATCAGTCTTGAAAAGTACCTTCAAGCATAAGGGCCTGAGTTCGATCCCCAGAACCCAACATAAAAATGGTGGGTGTGGTGGCATGCATTTGCTATCCCAGAACCAGGAAGCAAAGACAAAAGGGTACCTGGGGCTTGCTGGTCAGCCAGTCCAGCCTAACTGGTGAGCTGCAGGCCAATGAAAGACCCTGTCTTATAGGAGGCAGAAGGCCTTCCTGAGGATGACCTCCAGGCTTGTCCTCTGGCCTCCCCATGTATGCAAATATGTGCACATGCACCTGCACACACATGAGCATGCACGCACACACTCACGCATGTACTAATCAGAAAAAGCTATTATTACAGGAATTTAGCTTAGGGAGAAGAACAAAGTGAGCCCAGAAATGTCAACAGAATCTAGACATTGGAAGGGCCACGTCAGCTTTGCCGTGAGGGCATTACGGTTCATTGAAGAACCAAATGAGTGCTCGCTGATCAGGTGTGCTTTCAAAATCTGAAGAGATTAGACATGTGCAAGCAGGGATGCAGCCCCTGGGAAAGAGGAGCTGCTGGGGTGGCCCTGTCAAGAAACGATGCATGGTAGGAGGGGGTGTTAAAACACACGTGTATTAGGGAAATCTGGAGGTGAATGAGGAGCCTGTGAAGTCCCACAGGAGCAGGATGGAGTGAGTGGGAATCTGAGGCCCTGGCAGGGCCCTCTGTCTTTGGTCAAGTGATTCAGAAGAGCAGTGAAACACTGTTAGGGTGACTGTGGATTTGCTCTGGCCCAACAGACTGAATAAATGCAGAATAAAAGCTCATGTTCCTTAATGGAGAGAAGGGGGATGGGGGATGAGGATAGTGCTGTGGGGGAGGAGTCTCCAGACAACACAGGAAACCACTTTTCATCTCCAAGATTTGCTGTGCTAGACTGAACACACACACACACACACACACACACACACACACACACACACACACCACACACACACCCCAAACCTCTGAGGTATCTACTATCTCTTTCTGGAGCTGCTATGATTTACAGAGAACAGGTAAACTGTTTTTGTTTTTTTTTTGTTTTTTTTTTTTTAAATATAATATAAGCTCTGCCAAGTATAATCTCTGGTTTTGTTCCACCTTTCTTTCTTTTTGTTAAAATTAATTTTTAAAAAATTTTATGTGCATTGGTGTTTTGCACATGGTTGTCAGGTCCCCTGGAACTGGAGTTATAGGCAGTTGTGAGCCATCATGTGGGTTCAGGGAATTGAACCTAGGTCCTCCAGAAGAGCAGTCAGTGCTCTTAACCACTGAGCCATCTCTCCAGCCCCTGTTATTCCATTTTTCTAAGCCATGTCGAGCATGCCTTTACAGACCCTCAGTAAAGAGATTGAGCTGAAACCTCTGTGCTGTGTGGTTTTCATTAGATATGAACATTCCATTCAATACCCAAAAGAAGAAGAAATGAATTGGCCATACTGACTGCCACACACCATCCCGGCTAGATCCACAGGCTGCAGTGAGTAGGGCTTTGCCCGCTGAGTTCTCAACTTTTCAGTCCTTAGTGATCTTTTCTAGTTGGATGTAGCATTTACTTTCTCACAGTTTTGTTTCTAGACTGAAGGAGTAGTCTTTGGCATCCCCTATGAATAGCTTGACAATTGTGATCTAAACTCAACTCACTTCTTTTTGTCCAGTGATTTGCAGAAAACTGCAAAATTCATCTTGAATCGAAAGGAACTTGGCTCTTCCTGCTCCTTCGGAGTCCTTCACATGAGTCATGCTTTCCTGAAAATACTGCTCGGCCACATCTGAAAAGAGCATAGAATAACAATTTTGAAAATAGCTCAAAGATCTGAGCAGAGATGGAACAAATATGCTGTTAGTGATGGTAAAACATTTAAAAAGAAGCATTTGGGTAGGAGAAGCCAGCTCAAGAGACTCTCCTGTGGTCGTTAATCTGCTTGTTTTAGCAGAAACTATTTTCACCTCAGAAGGATACGACAATTTATTTTTCTTATTTTTCAGACAGTTTGGTGTTCTTGGCAATACAGAAAGTGTTCTGGGGGCAGAGGACTATCCCAGGCCTGAACACACTAGGATATTTTCATGTTGATAGATGATTATCTCTGCCTAGAAATCAGTCACTCCTCACAGTTCATATATTTTAGGACTCTAACTGTAATCTTGTTATATATCTCTATAACACACACACACATTGCACACATACACACACATAACAACAAAACCAAACCTAAACAACCTGGCTGCTTTCAACTGAGGAAGAACTGCAACATTCTAAACTCTTAAACACACTGATGAATAAAGCAAAAAATAGTTCTACATAAATGGCATTCGTAAAAGCGAGGGAAGGAAGCCGCAGCCATGGAAAATGGAAAGGGGATGGAGAAGCAGAGCTGTGACTACACACAGCCCTCTGTTGTTATAACAAATACCCGAGATAAATCAGCACACACTGAGGGAAGGTGCTCACACTTTTGGGGGGTTCAGCCTGTGACCCCGTGGCTCTATTGTTTCTGGTGATGTGACGGGCAACGGTAAACGTGTCATGGTAACTAGAAGTGATGAGAATCAGGGACGAGCTGAGTTCCCAGCATCACTGCCTAGAGGTCCTGCCACCTGTCAATAGCACCACAGGCTTCGGACCACGCCTTTGACCCAGGGGTCTTGGGAGGACACGTAGCCAAACTGTGGCAAACAGGGAGCTGAAGTTTAACAGTGAAAGGGAAAGAATCAACTCAGGAACCCCCAAGGCCAAGTTCTCAGCACAAAGGCGTGTGACGTGAGATCACAGGTCTCTGCTGGCTTTTAGAGAGTGAGATCATCCCTCGGGCCCAACTTGATCACACTGGCTTTTGCCATTGTTGCTTTGGTTTCTGAGACAGGGTCTCTCTGTGTAGCCCTGGCTGTCCTTGAACTCACAAAGATCCACCTGCCTCTGCCTCTAGAGTGCTGGGATTAAAGGTGTGCACCACCATGCCTGGCTCATATACCAAAGGCCTGCTTTCCATTTTGTGGAGCTATTAGAAGGTGGGGGTCCTTTAAGAGATGCGGCCTAAGGAGGAAATCAGGCTACTGAGGGTGAGCACTTGAAGATAATTGTAGTGGGTAGCTGTTCCAGCTTTGTTCTGGAAGTACTACCCCCATTAAGGCTTCCGGTAACTGTCACGCCTACAAGGTGGGGCCAAGACAGAAGCCCTTAAGACCTGAGATCCGGATGTGCTAGCTCTCTTGGCTCTTGGATCCTGGATGCTGGAGGTAGACTGAGTAGAGTTCTCCAGAGAACACTGCTGGACTATGCTACATCTTTCCCGGATCCTGTAACCTATCCCTTCACTTGTAAGTTACCCCACAAAATAAACCTCCCTTTAACTACATGGAGTCACCTTAATCCTTCCACCAACAGGTAATATTGGGACCCTGGCTCCCCTCTTTTCTCTCTCCTTTCTTCCTGGCTGCTACGAGGTGAGCAGTTTTCTCTGCCATGTGCGTCTGCCATGGTGTTGGGCCTCCTGCAGGCCCAAAGCAACACGAATGGAGACTTCCGAACCACGGGCCAAATTAACATTTCCTCCCGATAAACTGCCCATCTCAGGAAATCAGTCCCAGCGGCAGAAGAGTGGACCATCTCAGAAGCTTTAGGGGGCCAGAGTGACAGGAAAGAAGTTCTCCACTGTGACATGGACAAGGGCCCTGGAAGAGTCACTGGCCAAAAAGAAAGCAAGGGCTTCAGTCCTGAAGCTGGAAGAAACCAAAATCTGCTAACAACAGGAAAGAGACCTGAAGGGGGCGGAGCTCTAGATGACGAGGGAGCTGGCTGGCCGCTTGTTTGTAGCCTGAGCAGAGAAGTCAGCTCTGCTGTGCCAGCTACCTGACCTACAGAGTCAGAAGCTGATAAACAGGCACTTAAATAACTAGAATATATTTGTGTTTGTGTGTGAGGTGTGCGTGCGTGCGTGCATGCATGAATGCGTGTGTGTACATATGTGGAGGCATCCATACCCATGCGTATATTGAGGCCAGAGCCGGAGACTGTGGCATCTTCCTCTATCCTTCTCCACTTCATTGTTTCTAGAATACTCTGAGGCAAGGTCTTCACTGCTTGTGAAGCTTTCCAATTTTGGCTAGACTGGCTGGCCGGCGAGCCTCAGGATCCGCTGGCCTCACTGCTGGGGTTATGGTTGAGGGCCACCATTCCTGGCTTTTACATGAATGCTGGAGGTCTAAACATGGTTCCTTATTCTTTCCCATCGAGCCATCATCCTCTGAGCTATCTCTAGCCTCACAAGTACAATTTTGTGTGCAACAGAAGAAAACTAACGTAGAAAATATAACTTGTAAAGTTTATATTGTTTGGATCCATGTTTTACACTATTGAATGAGTTTTAAAGAGCAAACAGGAGAAAGAAAACAAATACAGCCAGAGTGATGCTCTAAATGTTGCGTCCCCCTCAAATTCATGTTAAAATTCTAACCTCTAAGGTGATGGTATTTCGAGCGAGACTCCTTTAGAGGTGATTGTGTCATGAGGACGGAACTCTCATAAATGGGACATGTGCTTCTGTGAGTGGGACCCTGGACAGCTGCCTTGACTCTTCCTGTGTGAAGAGCCAGTGAAATACAGCTGTCTATTAACCAGGAAGCAGCCAGCCCTACCTTGACCTTGGGCTTCCCAATCTCCAGGGCTTGGGGAAACAAAGTATTAAGTCACACAATCTATGGTGTTTTATTATGGCGGCTCAGGCAGATATGGGCATCGAGGGCCTCCACAGACGAAAATGAACACAACTGCACAGGTCTGAGTGGAGGCAGGCTTTCAGCCTGTCCACCCACAGAGGGAAAGGACTATTCAAGACCGGGTTCCCCACAGTGATGAACGCTGTCACTAACATTAAAGGCTTCTGTTTATTAAGCACCTCATGCCGGTTTTCATGGTTGTGGCTATGGCCTTCTCTCATGTTGGCTGAAAAACAGATGCATCAGAAGTAGCAGGCAGCCAAGATGGACACTGAGCAGACAGATACACAATTAAAATGGACAGACAGACTGGCCTGAAGACACAGAAGCCTCAGATCATTTGCCGATAAGCAATACTGCATAGGGAGAGATCTGAGAACACGGCCGAAATTTGCAGTGGGGTTCTGCGTGCTGAGAAATGACCCAAGCACATCCCTTTCTTCTGTGAGATCTTTAGAGAGGGCAGAAGCAAACACGTGGGGAGAGTGTCTTCCAGATCGACAGGACTGCAGAGGACTCGGGTCTGGAAACAAGTAGTGGTCATGTGGGAGGTTTGCCTTGAGGATCTAGGCAGGAGCAGGTTCCTGCCACTGTCTCCTGGGCATGTCCCCATCCCAGGCTCTTTAAGTGGATCAACAGTAACTCAACTGGACATCCCTGACTCTTCTCCCAGACCAGCAGGTGCATTCCTGTGGTAGTACCCAAGTTCTATGGAAGAAAGTTCTCCCACGTGGAAAATGTCAACTCTTTATTCATTGCTGATCCTTCAAACGAAGTACCAACACCGACTCACTCGGATAATTGACGACAGTGCTGGAGGTGGTGCAGCGTTTATTTTGTAGATAAAAGCGTAACATGGAACATTCTAAGTCTAATGTGACTGGGTTTCTGGGGTGGAGGGAACTGGATATTTTTATTTTCTTGCTAATTGGGGACCAAGAGAAGACTGTAGGTCAGCCCTTTGAGGTTGGATGGACAGGCCTACCAGTGCAGGGCAGTAACCCCAGCACTCCATGCCCTTGGTCTGTTCCTGGAAGGTCTCTAGTCAAAGGAGAAAAGTAAAGTTAGGGAACAGAATGTCCCTGATAGCAGCTCTCGCAGGCAAGCTGACCACATCTGAAATGACATGTCAGGACCCTTGTTTCACAGGGTGTTCTGGAACACAGGGACCTAGGGAGGGCCCAGGCATTGACAGTGATAGTCTCCCTGTCTGTAAGTCTAAAGTCATTTTATCTTTATGGGATAAAGGAAAACTCTTTTATTGCAAGACCCTGACTTCTTTGTCCTCTCCAAGGCCCGAGATGAACTGTGAACCATGGTTATATGGCTGGTCTTTGAGGAGAGAGCAAAGTGCATGCTGGTCCATTGTAGAGGAGCCATGTCATGACAGAGATTGTTTTCTGGGGCTGGGACAGGGAGGATAGGCACCCCAGACTCATCTGGAACAAGTGACAAGAGCGTTTCCAGAGAGACGGGAAGCCATGGCCTCTGGACAGAAAGTCACCTCCCAGCATGTTCCTGTGTTCTGAAGCTGGGTATGACTTCTCAGAGAGCCGAGCAAGCAGCTCGATGTTCTAGCATATGGCCGTCCTTAACTTTAAAAAGCACTTCTAGAATCCTCTGCAACCTGATGCCGGTAGCCTGGACAGAGATGAAGTCATTCTCTGAAACATGGGCATGTGACTCAGCCGGTAAATCTGAGTCCTGATGGCAGAGGTGAGCCAGGACCATAAATCTCCTCCCAGTCCCACCCCAGCCGAGGGGTTGCCTTGTCTGTGAGTTCCAGCAGGGGGAGGGAGTGACGCTGGGTGCGGATCCTTTAACTGTCTCTACAGATGGCTCCATCTGGGAACTTGAAGCCAGATAGACTTCCTTGCATGGAGAGATTCACACACAGGCAAAAGAAAAGAAAGCTTTGTTCAAAGAGCCAGAGATTAGAAGGGGGCAGAGAGGCCCACTGGACGTCAGGAAGCTTAAAACAACAAAACAAAACAAAACAAGACAAAACAAAACAAACAAAACAAAACAAAACAAACAAAACAACAAAACAAAACAAAACAACCTCTCTCTCCATTCCCCCCCCCCCCCCCCCGTCTCTCTCTCTGTGTGTGTGTGTGGGGGGGGGCGCACATTTATGTGTACGTGGGTATATGTGCCGCAGTGCATCTGTGACAGAGAGCAACTTGTAAGAGTTGGTTCTGGCCGTCTACCATTTGGGTCCCTGCGCTCAAACTCGGATAATCAGGCTCGGTGGTCAGCACTCTTCCCCCCAAGCCATTTCTCTGGCCCTGGTCAGGAACTTCTAGCTAAAATAAATTCCAGTCCACCTAGGCTTCCTCTTTCGAGGCTGTTCTGAGACAGGAGAAGAGGTGGTAAGGACAGCCTCATTCTGTGGGAGGGTTCCTGGGACAATGTGCTAATTGTCTTTCTTAACAGTGTCAGGAAATAGTCTTTATACTAACTGCAAAGGCTTTAAGGACTCCAAGAAGTTGAAAAAGAGGAGTCCAAGCCTGATCTTCACCCTGCAAATTGACTGAACCGTTGAGACCATCTAGTGGGTGCTGCTACCCCTGAGCCTGTAGGGGCCATGGGGGAGGCCTGGGGACCCACTCCTTACTTTTTCCACACATCTGACCCCACACGGTGGGTAGCTGAGTGGTGGAACTTACGGTAAGATCTGAGGAAGCTCACATGTGTTGCTGGGGGCAGGTATGTATCAGAAAGCATGGTGGCTGAATGGGCGCCGGGCCAGAAGCCTGCAGGGCTTCAAGGTGCCGAGAGTCCTCACAGGGATTGACAAGGGGCTCAGACACCATGAGATCTGCTTGCCTTGGGGTCCTCACACTCAGAGCAGTCCAGACTCCCTCTTTCCTCCTGTCTGCCATGTAGAGTCCCATGCAGGGCCACACGGGCAGAGGTTAGGCATTGTGCAACCTTAGACCTCTAGTCCCTTAGTTTAGGGAAGACTGTGTGTTCTCCAAAGAGATGCCTTAAAAATCCTTTTCAAAAGCATCTGGGTATAAATAGCATGGCTTTTCTGAGAAGTTCTGAACAGCACTTACATGCCAACATCTAAAAGGATGACTTGGCCCTTGGGAAAGTGACCATCCCACAGGCTGCGTACTTCATCCAGCCCAGAAACGGCACAAAGAGGGAACAGTCCTCACTCTAGACACACAGGAAGGAAGGCACCTGGTTCATGAGGTTTCTGCCCTGCCCTGGGTCATTCTCTAGGAAAAAGGCCCAGCAACTCAGGCTTAGGCTGAGTGACAGGACACCTTTTTCTTCTGCTGGCCCCAAGAGCTGCTGAGTGAACAGCCCCTACCTGTACTCTGGGGTTGGGTTACTTGTACCACTAGCCCTAGGGATGTGACATTTATGGTGTGACTGACCACCTTTCTGGGTGGAGAGTATGGGAAGGAGGCAGTGCGTGGTCTCCATTCTAGAGCTTTGGGTTGTCTTTAGTTTGTGGAATGACTTTGCATTCCAGTTCTCTAGATGCAAGAATGACTTCCAGAAGTTTCTGAGAGGGGAATCCTTTTGGTGCTGGCACCCCCCCCAAAAAAAAAAAAAAAACAGTAAGAAGCTCCATTTCCTTCTCCTGGCCTCACCCATTTTGCCCTTGCTTCCCAGGGGGCTCAGGTGTGGGAAGACGGCCGCTTGAGTCGCTCACAAGCAGGCAAGTGCAAGGCTGGCCAGGCATTCTTAGAATCAATGAGCCCCGAGTACAGGGGTGGGGGTGAGGAAGGTTCTCTCAGAGCCCGCAGGGCACCAGGGTATGGGAAGGCTGAGGAGGCAAAGGAGACCAGGAGGAGCAACATCAGGATGAAGGGACACAGACAGTCACCAGTGGGGCGTCTCTCAATTTCTGCCAGCAGGCTATCCCACACCACAGCTCCACCACGGAGGCCTCAGGTGAAGGCTTGGAGGAGGCAGCTAAGGAGGGCCACAGGAAGGTGAAGGCTCCTGGGTGCCATGTTACCTGGCAGGAGCCTCTAGGCTCCAACAGCTACAAATCCCTGGGACTGCCTGACTTGTGTCTCTCAGGACACTCAGGGTTCAAGGGGCATGACAGGTAACCACTGTGGAGGAGGGGTGGGGTGTGCCCAAGCCAAGCAGAGCAAGCAGGACCCAGGGGGAAGAGTTGAGAAAAAGGGGGAGTGTGGAAGGTCAAGGAGACCTACCCAGATAGTTACTTTACAAAAGGAAAAGCTTCCGAAACATTTTAATTTCTCCCTATGCAAAACAAAGGGAGAGGCTAGGACCAGTGGGAGCTGGGAAATATATGTATTTGAATATAAGGAATTATACACAGGGGGCCAAGTTACTCAGGAATCCCTGCCCCTGGGCTCCAGCAGGGGCAGGCACCATTTGCTCTGCTGTCTTGGGACCCAGAAGAACGCCTTAGCCTGCTGACGCCTGGGACCACATGGGGCCACTTCCAAACAAGGCTGCCTGCACTGAGCAGCCCTGCAGCACAAAGGTTTACACTGACATGTACTTGGCTTTGGACCATTTCATTTTAATACCCTTAAGGAGAAGCATTATAAACACAAGGCCAAGGCCCTGGACACTTAGCAGGGTTGGGAGAGCTGTTAATACCAAGTTTGTCTATGGCTGCTCTGGGCAGCTGGCCAGGTCCAGGTTAGTGACATTCCACGAGCCTGAATTGGGAATCTTCACGCAAGCACAAGAAGCCCAGACTTCTAGGGCAGTTTTGTCTGCACAAGGAATGCAGGATGGCGCAGGGCAAAGGCATTAGCTCCAGCGCGTGGCCTGAAACACTTACTTCTGGGCCAGTGGCATCGCTGGTTAGCAGACAATGCCTTCAATGGACATCCAGCAAGTGAGCAGGAGCAGACTGGTGATGGGAAAAGTCCTCAAACGGGAAATTATGCTTTTGAAAGATTCTATTGCTTTGTTTTGCTTTTTCTCCAAAAACAAAAGCAAAGCGCTCCCCCCCCCCACAAAAAAAAGTCTATGTTAGGTACAAACAGATTTAAACGTAAAAGAGCAAAGGCCAGATTGCCCCCTGGACACTCTGAAAGACACACAGGCTTGCTTCTGGGGGGACCTGGCTAGGACTTGGAGGCTAGAAGTGAGCACAGTCCAGGTCAGAAGGTCCTGGGTGGGCGAGAACAGGGGCAGGGATGGGGTGGGAGTGGGCCCAGACTCTAGCTCCCTGACTTCCCAGTAGTCCCCTAGAGGGGGCAGCAGAGGCCTGGACAGTCCTCTGCCCAGAGTGGGTCTCTCACAGCCTGGCCACGGTGGCTTCCTCCATGTTAAGGGACAACAGAGGGAAGGATGGCAGGAAAGACGGGGGACTGTGCTGGCTTGGTCTCCAGTGGCATTCCCTGCCTGTGGTGACTGTCCTGTCCCTGCTTCCAGAGGGAAGTTGAATCCCTGGGCAGGCTGTCCCGGCTCTGCCGGTGCCACACAGCACATTTTCAGGTACAAGCTGGGATGAAGCCTGGGTCTCCGTGCACTGGCCAGGTCAGTTTGCTTTCCAGCCTCGCCTTCATCTACCACGGAGGGAGCAAAGATAACAGCACGTTTCAACAGCTGGAATAATGGGGATGGGGGAGAGTGTCTCCATAAAGGTACTCATTTCTGATTTGCACGGGCCATGGAGAAGAGGGTTTGTTCGCGCAGCCGTTTTGGGGTCCGCACTGCTCCTGGACAGCTGGCATGGCATGTCTCTCTACCCTATCGGCTTCTCCGCCAGCATCCCCACTTAGCATGCCCTCATCTTAAGACTTCAGTAGCCAAATTTCCCATCACATGACCACTGTCATTACCAAGGTGATAGCGGTCCTTTGATTGGCAGGTGCTGAATCTGAAAGGGACCAATCAAGGAGCGGCTCTCAGGCTCATCTGGACTTTGTCCTTTTGGTGTAGGGCAATGTGGGGAGGAGAGAGAGAGAGAGAGAGAGAGAGAGAGAGAGAGAGAGAGAGAGAGAGAGAGAGAGAGAGAGGCAGGGGCAGATAGAGAGGAGCTTCTCCAGACTGAGAGAACATTCTGGTAAGAAGAGCCGGCTGTGGGAGTATCTTTGAAAAAAAGGAGGTCATGCTCTGCTTCTGCGGACTATTAAAGGTGTCATCAACAGCAGTTTGGGAAAGCGCGGGCACCTGCATACAACTGCCATCGCTGTTTCCCGAGACACCTGCTACCTGTGCTTCCAGAGTTGCCCCTTTCCCATCTACTCCAGCCCCAGCCCCCCTGCTCTACAGCTATTGCGCTCCTCACGCACCTCAGTTCTGACTGGGGCACGAGCTCTTTGGATGCCAGTCCAGACATGCTCTGTGCGGCCCCAGGGGCTGAGGGTGGAGCTGAGACCCTGAGCTTCTGGGTCCTGGCCCTTCCCAGTGGCTCTCCACACCCTTGTCCTTCGGCTGCCCTCCCTCATCCAAGGTCCCGTGTTTGCTCCACACACCACAGACTCTTGCATGGGGGTAGGGAAAGAAAGGAGGAAGGGCCAGGGCCAGTGCTTACACATAACAAATGATAAAGAGTCTGGGGATGACCCTCTGGGCTCAGACCTTGATCACTCAATGGCTTGGGAAAACCACATTTCCTATGGACTCCGAATCTTCATCTGGAAATGGAGCTAAGTAAGATAAGGCCAATGTGTCCTGTGCAGTGTGAGTCATTCCAGACTCACATGGCCCGTGTTATGCAGGTGTTATGCCTCCAACTCTGTAGGGGAGGCAACCCCAGCTGTGTTTATACTGAAAAAACTACACAGGCATGTGCATGCGCACATAGACACACAGACAGACAGATACACACACACACACACACACACACACACACACACACACACACCTCAATTTGGATTGTCGTTGATTCTATGAAGGGCAAAGCAGATAGGTCTAACTTAGAGCTTCTGGACAAATCCATCTCTGTGCATAATTTCCGTTGGCCATCATTCTGTTCCTATGGTCAACAAGGGAGTCTGCTGTGTCCTGGGTGGGGCTGGGAACCAGAACGGCCTCCAGGCAAAAGGACCATTTTGGGCCTTTGCCTCTTCCATCCAGTAGGGTAGTCTCGCGGAAGAGATCATTTTCTTCCTCTGCCCACCAGAACCTTCCAGTTTTCTGAACCCAGAAACCACCAGGGCATGTCCCCATCTTAAGGTTTTGTGGCTCAAGTTCCCATCGAATTGCCACTGTGGTTACCAAGGTGACAGGTGCTTCAGGTGTCCTCTGATTGGCAGGTGCTGGATCGGAGGGGGCGCTATCAAGGAGCAGCTCTTGTGCCCACCTGGAACTTGTCATTTTGGTGTAGAGCAATGAGGAGAGAAAGGCAGAGACAGGCAGACAGACACACACAGACAGACAGACAGACAGACAGACAGAGAGGAGCAGATGCTAGCAGCTATGGGAGCAGCGACAGCTGTATGCAGGTTCCCGCGCTTTCCCAAACTGCTGTTGACACCTTTAACAGTCCCCAGAAGCAGGGCATGACCCCCAGTTCTAGAAAACACTCCCGCAGCTGGTTCTTCCTACCATATGACAAACATCTGCCCTCAGCCAGAAGCTATAGATAGATCTGGACCCACAGTGGCTCCCATGTGTAACCCTAGTACTTGGGAGGCTGAGGAAGGAGGGCTGCCTTGACTCAGTTTGAGGCTAGCCTGGGTTACAGAGCAAAACTATGTTTCAGAAAACACCATCAGAAACAAGTTTTAAGTACTTTGGAACCATAAATGTAAAAGATGGAAAACATTTTGTGTGTGTGTGTGTGTGTGTGTGTGTGTGTGTGTGTGTGTGTGTGTGTTGAATAAAAGAAGCCATGAACCTCAAATTTCTGGAGTTCGCTGTTCTTCTTGTCATGCAAGGATGGGGGAAAACCAGGAGCCCATGGCGACTTCCTTCTAGAATCTCAGGGCTACTTGGGATCAAAGCTGTCCCTACACTCATTTTAACCTTAAATATAATTGAGTTAGTTACCATCTAACCAACAACTGGAGATTTCACATGAAGATCCAAACTTCTTCTTCCTTCTCTGGACAATACAAGCTACCTGCCATGTGGAACCATGATTCTAGAGCAAAGGAGCGGGGGAGGGCTTCTTTAGTTGCCATGGTCCTCACCACCCTGTCCTGTCTCCCATCCTACAGTCAGCGGCTATCCGCCACTTCCTTAAGTTTCTCTCAGGTACCCGATACCCTCCTGCTGCCTAGACATGGGGGTTCCTATAGATGTCGGGTGTGTGTGACTCGTGTACTCTCAAATGTTGGTATTTTCAATGTTTAAGAGTGGTGGAGACCTCGAGTAGAACGTTCAAAGGAGGGCTAACACTTCTCTTGGCTCCTCCTTCAATCTCTGATCAGGCTCTTCCGGGTCTGCTGGGTGAGCCAGGTGGGCCGGAAGAGGGTCACCTATGGATATCTGCACCGGCCCCTGCACAGACCAAGTCCCTGCCTGGTCTGTGGCCTTTTCTACCAAGTTGCTCCTTGGGGCTTCCTCCTAGGTCTGGCCTGCTACCCTGACTCCTGCTTACTGAACTGACTCCACACCCAACACTGATTTCTGGCATCCTGGAATCAATATTATTCTTGATGATTTCTATCTGATACCTTGGAATATTCCTTATTCTTCTGTGTAGGCCACATACCATTTCTGAATAGTTTGACCTCACCAAAATCACAAGAATGTGTATTTTTTGTTACAGTATGCCAGGATGGCTGAGTGCAGACTTCCCAAATCCCATGTTTTAACTATCCCGCCAAGGTAAGAAAATGCATATTGAGTGGTAGCTTCCTTTTGAAAGTTTACCCAGGAGTGAGCTCCAAGTTCAGAGCTGTTACCCCGACAGCTCAACATGTATACACACACACTCCCGTGCATACACACATGCACATAACAGCCTTTAAAATAATTGCTTTGGAAAAGCACACACATCCCTATCAGCCAGCCGTGCATGAATTACCCACAATTCCTAGTGGTGTTTGGGATGAAGAGTGACAGTCTAAAGGGGAAAGGGTTAGAGGGCACGTAGAGGAAAGCTCAGGAGAGCTGCAGAGCAGCTGAGCCACAGGGCAGAGGGCTCACATCACAGCCTCACCCAAGCCGCTTGTGGAGGAGGGAGGCGGGGTCTGTTCTCACCGTGGTGGTCCTGCTTCCCAGAAGCAACAGCAGCCCGGGCAATAAAGTGTGCAGAATCTGCAGCCTCCTCTGGGGAGGGATTTTTACTCAGGACGATGAGATGTGCCTGTCACCACAGAGAGAAGAAACAAGTTGTTTACATGCTTGGCAACAGCAATAGGAAACCGTCTTTGCAGTGATAAGCAGGAAGCCAAGGAACGGTCCAGCAAGTTGGAAGGGATGACTGATGAAGAAATACAACTGACTTTGGGGAATTTGAAAAGCACTGGGTGGAGGCCAGAACCCTGGATTCAGGATCCACTTGGCTGGAAACCATCACTGGAGCCAATCCCTGAAATAAATCCTTTAAAAGCTTATGGTCATTTGAGTCAGCAAAGACAACCAAGACGGGGGGGGGGGTGGGCGTGGGAGAGGTGAGGTTTCAAGAAGTGAAAAGTACTAATGGGGTGCAGAGGAAGCAGGCAAACCCAGCTCCTCGCGTGTGCTCTGCCAGACCCTGGATCCTACCTGCAGAAGGGGCAGCCTGCTGTCTGATCCCCATGCCCACCTGCCTGCAGCCTTTGTACTGAGGCCCCCAGCATGGAGACCTGCCTGCTCAGTTTCTTTGTAATAAAGTTAATTTAAAAACTGCTCAATAAAAAATGCTATCCTATAAACACAATAACAGAAATCTTTTCAAATACAATATCAATTAGAATCTTTCAAAGAAAATGTTACTAATTGTCTCCCTGTCAACATTTCAAATTAAAAAAATTGGGGCCAGAGAGATGGCTCAGTGGTTAGGAGTGCATACTGGTTCGAGGCCAGCCTGGTCTCCAAGGCGAGTTCCAGGAAAGGTGCAAAGAGAAACCCTGTCTTGAAAAACAAAAAACAAACAAACAAACAAACAAACAAAGAGTGCATACTGTTCTTGCAGAGGACTGGAGTTTGATACCCAGGACCCACATCAGGCACTTCACAATTGCCTGTAACTCCAGCTTCTGGTGATCACACACACACACACACACACACACACACACACACACACACAACTTGTGTAGGAGACACTCACTTTGTGTATTTTGTACACACACACACACACACACACATAAATAGTAACAATCAAAATACTGTGAGTAACATGTTTCCATCCCTCCAGTCATCACTGGGCAAATGCCTACTGGACTAGCCATGGCCAGCCCTGGAAAGCTGCGCTAACTGGTGAATGACATGATCTTCAGGATGGTGGGCAGCTTGGGATCATTGCCGAAGAGCACATGTTCCTTACTTGTCTTACTATCGGGACAAAATGTGCAAACAACTTACTTTAGCTACAGTGAACAACAGCGGATACTTCCGCCACGGTGGGAAGGGATCCTGACAGGGTCGGGCTGTGTTTCCATGAGGAAGAAAGAAAAGTGCTAGTACTCACCAGGCTTTCTCTTTTTCCTATTCTGCCTGGGGCGCTGCTCTGTGGGAGGGAGCCAACTACCTGCAGGATGGGTCTTCCCGCTGGCTCCGTGACACCTCTGGAAGCTCCGCCCCCCCATGCCCAGAGGCACATCTGTTAGAAATCTAAATCCAGCCATGTTAACAATGAAAATTAGGGCTGGAGAGATGATGGCTTAGTGGTTAAGAGCCCTGACTGCTCTTACATAGGACATGGGTTCAATTCCCAGGACCCACATGGCAGCTCACAGCTGCCTCTAACTCCAAGATCTTACACCCTCACAGACATCTATGCAGGCAAAAACACCAATGCAGATGAAGTAAAAGTAAATAAATGATTTTTTAAAAAAACAATGAAGATTAAACCACACAGAGGAAAAGAATAGACTGGGCAGGCAGAACGTGACAACAACCACGAAGATTTAAGTTGGACTTCAGTTATTTCTCATTTGCAACACAACACAATTTTGGGGATACATTCTATGACTTTGAATTTATATATGAAAACCTGAGAGTGCTGAATGGGTCTGGAATAATTCCTCAGAGGTACATGTGTTCAAGGCTTGGTCCCAGCTAGGTGCTTCTGAGCTGGGGCCTGGTGGGGGATGTTAGGTCAGTAGAAGCATGTTAATAATGGTCCAGACAGCTCACACAAAAGATGGAGATAAGCTCTGACTCTGATACTCGTACTTCAAATTCTGTGTGTTGGACCCTGTTCTGAACGCTGCTCTTCATCCATCAGCCAGGGCATGAAAGAAGGCAGACAGATGCCAGCACCTGGTCAGGAGCAATGACTTAAGAAGCCAAGCCATCCCAGGAGGGCAGCAAGCAGGACTCACACCTCTGAATGTGTCTCTGAGATCACAATCAGGGCAGAGGTAGGCCTGCAGCACTGGACTGCCTCGTTTGTTAACATCTGAGTCCTGGGCTAAAAACTCTGAGCTGCCAGACACCCCTGCTAGCAATGGCTTTTGCCGCGGAGTTGGAACACCCAGAGTGCGTAAGTAGGAAGGCTTGGATTTAAGACAACTTTCCTCACTACTGGAATTAATTCTTCAGAAAGAATTGAACAAGGGACCAGGGGAAGCTCAGAGTAGTCACTAGTTTCAAATTGGCACAAAAGCACTGTTCTTAAACTCTGATTTGAAATATTACTGAAATAACAAGTATTTCGAAATACAGTTTCATGGACGTTCAGACTACAAAGCTGAAAGGTAGAGTCAAGTTATCAAGGGTTCGGTGTTTGCAGGAAGAAAAGCAAGAGGAAGACTGCCTTCTCCCCAAAAAACCCTCATGTGGGCAGCCTCCGCATCCCCCTGGCCATCTAGCCCCTCGGCCCACTGCCGGAGAGGCCTCCACAGGATGCTCAGGAAGGCTCTCCTGGGCTTTTTACAAAGACTGAACACACCACTACGTGATGTTGCCAATGGAATAAAACTCAAATTCAGATTCTCTGTTTCCTTTCTATTCACTAACACGATGCAAGGAAAGGTTAAAAAAAATCTGCCTATCACAATTATTTTCAAATGAATAATTACATGTCCTGAAAGGATCAGAAGTTGCTTTTTGATTTGGAGGCAGAAAGTGACACTTTCCAGTAGCAAAACAACAATAATAAAACATCACTTTCAAATATTAAGAAAACATGTCCCAAAGGCTTAAGGCAGCGGTTCTCAGCCTTCGTGATGATGTGACCCTTTAACACAGGTCCTCGTGTTGTGGTGACCCCCAACCATATAATTATTTTTGTTGCTACTTCATAGGTGCAATTTTACTACTGTTGGGAATTGTAATGTAAATACCTGATATTCAGGATATCTGGTATACGACCCCTGTGATGGGGTCGTTCAAAGGGGTCATGACCCACAGGTTGAAAACCACTGGCGTAGGGGATCTCAACTCATCACACAATTGTCCGGACCTCAGCACTTTCCTATGTGAGATGCTGATACTGTACAAGCAAATGTTGATCATTCATTTCATAACTTCAGCTTCTGATCTAATTTATTACTTAGTGTTCAAGAACCTTTTTAAACCACATGCTGGAGGGAGCGGGGAGTGGTGCGGGACACCCAGGGTGTTAAAAATGTGTCAAATTAGCATCTCATTTACTCAGTAGAAATTCCATTCATTTCGACTTTGTTTAAGTTATTCCTCTTTGGCTCAGTGTTATTTTAATTTTGAAGAGCTTTCTACTTGCCAGATATTGTGCTAACACTAGGAATTCACACACGGAAAATATCAAGCTGGTCGCAGTTCTAAAGGAGATCACAGATGACCAACAAAAATGCGGGGTGCTTGGACTTGTGTAGACGCATAGACGCTTCGGACTATGTTTTTGCACTCAGCTAACTTCCTCTCTGCAAAAACTGTTACCATTTTCAGTGGCTACTGAAGGGAGAGAAAAGACAGCATCTGCATATACAGGTTGACCAATAGATGATCCCTTGCACGGGTATCCAACCTCAAGGCCAAGGGCTGTACTATCTTACACCAGAAGATCTAAGAGGAGATGTTCTTTGTTAGTGGAAGGATGAGCGTTCAGTAAAGAACAGTAACTTCCAGCACCCTGGTGACCCACAGGGAGGATCCAGGAGGCCCCCTACTCCTGTGGTCCAGGTGGTGTGACTCTCAGTCAGAGAACTCTGATCCTGTACTGCAGCAGTCTCTGGGGTACAGAGCAGGACCAAGCAGCACAGAGAACATAGAATGGAAAAGGAAGAACACATTAACGCCTCAAATGTCCCACCTCACTGTGCCTCTCTGGCGTTGGACAGACTCATTTCCCTCTCTATGCTATGCTCGACTGCCCAGGGTTCTATTTGCACCCTTGATGTCAGAATGAGTTACTCATTGACACCTCCTGTTCACAGGTTCAGGAACTATGGTTCTATTACATGTAGAGAGTTCCTAGCGCTCTACTCAACTGCCTCACATGCCCTCTCATGTTCTCCCTTTTCTTCAGAGTGCAGTGTTCATTGTTTATCAAAAACCCCTCAACTCCATTCAAGCATAATTTGAGACAGTGAGAATGGGGATCCTTCTAAGTACCCACTAGTAGGGAAGCAAATGTGTTTTGCTTTATTAGTACAATAATTTATCTCTGTGGACATATATTAATCTGGTTACATTTCAGAAACACAAAAAAAGGCAACTTGCAAAGGGATGAAGATACTGTAGCACCAGTGGCTTGTACCCCACTTTTCCTCAAGGACCCCTTCTTATTCTGCACAGTACCATCCATGGTTCTCTGACGTTCAGGGAGAGTGCCGCTTCTCCCACTGAAGCTGGTGGAGCAGCCTGGATGCCCAACCCCTGCCCCTGCTCCGCTTCCTCTTCTACCTGGCTGCTGTAGAAGGGCCCTCATGGGACCTAAAGGATGGGTGACAAGTGTTGGGGTCCAGCCCCAACCTATCGAAGGGTCCCATGAAGCAGGGATGAGGAATTGAGAAATGCTAGATAGGAAATATAGAAGTAGATGAAGAAAAAAGATAGAGACACAGAATACCTTAGGGAGGGCCCTGGGTTAATATCCAGCAGCCTCGAGTTTATTCATGATAGACTTTTTGTATACTGGCAAGGGGAGAGGCAAAAGATCCCCCCCTTTCAAGATCAAAGCACAATGTACACCAAGTGTAGAGCCTTCAAACACCTGGTCACCACACCCCATGGCAAAGCATCCTGTGATCAGACCTTGAAGTATAAGACCCCTGGTAACCACGCCTTTGCACCCTGCTAATGCAGCCTTGGAGAGCAATGCAAACTCTGATTCTGACCTTGAGTCAAATCACAAGTTGGAAAGCTTTGTGGGCTCCACCGACAAGGACTGAGAAGGACAGGAACACAAACAGCAGCTGACCAGGCTGGCGATTTTGCAGTCCTGTGGAACTCAAGCTCAGCCACAACTGTAGATCGATGCTAAGTGAAGGAGTGAACCCACAGCTCTGCTGCACTGGAGGGCGAGAAAGCAGCGACCAGGATAACAAGAGTCCTGCTCACCTCCACTCACTGGCACTCTCCAGGGGCATCACATCAACTCCTTCACCTCATTATTTATTAGTCTCCCCAGGGCGGGGGTCCCCCTCATGGCTCCCTTCCCATTTATTTATTTATTTATTTATTTATTTATTTATTTATTTATTCCTCCATTTATTTATTGATCTATGTTCTTCAGAAGCCTATTGTGATATCTTTACCAGCTGTCACCCTAAAGTTGAGGAAGAATACTAACTGACCCCAAATTGGACTTTTAAAATGGACTGGGTTAAGACAACAGAAACCAAATAACCTTTAGTCTCTCCCACTAACCAAGCGCATTTATTGAAAAAGCTTATTCAAGAGAGTAGCTATGACCAGCTCCCTCAGTCCCTGTCAAATAACAGTGTGTGTGCGTTCTGGTATCTCAGGTGCATTTCTGGAGGAAACCATAGCTTCCTCTGCTCCGACCCGTCTGCCAGCAGATGCAACCAGAGCCAGGGCTGCCAGGCTCTTATCTAACTGGGTCTGATGCCTTGCATCTGTGAACCGTGCAGTATTCCTTGAGGAGGAAACTCAGTGGCTAGTAAAAAAGATAACAGTATTTCTACTTATGCAGAAACACTCAGAGACAGGGAACCTGGGTGATCGGGGACAGATTTTTGTCCCCTCTACTTTGTAATGACTAGGGGACCACAGATTCAGAGGGAAGTCTCTTCTGCTTTAGCTAAGAACTGAGGGAGTATTCAAATAGCCCAGGGTACCTTTGTGGACTTAGAATATATTTACCTGGACAAGGAGAACACACATGGGGTTAGTAACAAAGTCTCAACTTGGCGATAATCAGCCAGGGTCTATTTGTAAAGCAAAGGCTAGAACCCAGGAGAGACAGGGGAAGAAGGGGACCAATTATGAGCAGGTTCTTCCTTTGCCAAGTATGGTGCTAGTCAGGTTATACACACGATCTTCCTTCATCCCAAAGGACCAGTGACATATGTTGCCTCACTTTACGAGGTCACACAGTAGGTCAGCACAGGGCACAAAGGCAGCCTAAGGCCTACAATACTCAATTGCATGCTGTCTTGGCCCAAATCAAACCCATCAAACTTCCAGAAAGATGACTTTCGTATGAGTGTAATGGAAAACTACTTAAGGGTCAGTAACAGGGGCTGCTAAGTGGTGGACTCTGCTGAGATACAGAGTGAACTGGCTGGGGAACAGTGAGGTACCACTATGTGGATACCCAGGCCAGGGATCGGGGGATGAGGGATGGAAGGGTTGCCACTGTATCTTCCACCTTCTGCTCTAACTCAAGCCCCTGCCTTTATTCATAAGCTCAGGCCCACTGTCACTGCGTCACTGAAAGGCACAAGCTCTGCTGTGCCAGCTTTCTGTCTCGGCCCTGCCACAGATGGCCATTCCATCTTCGGCTTTGAGGTGACATCCTTACGCAAGACAGGTCAGGTTACAGTACAAGGTAACCTGTCCAGTAGGGAAGCCTTTCCTGGGGGGCTGGGGCAGCCGGAGAGGCCTGGCCAGGCAAAAGATGGCTGTGGAAATCCCATGGGGGTGGGGTGGGGGTTAGCTGAACGGGAAGTCACCAGGGGTAGACAGCGTCTAAAAACGGAGGCCCTGGACTAGGCTCATCTCTTTTAATAGTCACAGAGAGTCCTTAGTGGCTTTCCTCCAGATGTCAACTTTGTCTCTTCCAAAGGGCTTGGGAGAAGAAGTCCTGCTTTTTATAAGGATTAGCACCAAAATAGACATGTCAAGGGCTTGCAAGTACGAGCTTCCTTAAAACTAATTAGACTTTAAATGCATATAGTTCTTTTTTTAAAACGTAAAATCTTAAGTGGTGGAAAAGAAGACACAAACTATAGCAAAGAAAGCAAAGCAAAAGAAAACAAAAAGCTCTTTCTGTTTACACGCTTTACTCCCCCCCCCCCCCCCCCCCCCCCCGCTCCTCCCACTGCTAACTGGAGTCCTTACAGTCAGTCACTATGAACAGCTTCCTGTGCAGCACTCCAGATATATTGACGTGTGTGCACAAGCACACACATTCTAACCCACATGCACACACACATGTACAAGTACACACACATTCTAACCCACACGCACACACACATGCACAAGTACAAACACATTCTAACACACATGCACACACACATGCACAAGTACACACACATTCTAACACACATGCACACACGCACAAGTACACACACATTCTAACCCACACGCATACACACATGCACAAGTACAAACACATTCTAACACACATGCACACACACATGCACAAGTACACACACATTCTAACACACATGCACACACGCACAAGTACACACGTATTCTAACACATGCACACATGCAAAAGTACACACACATTCTAACACACACGCATACACACATGCACAAGTACAAACATATTCTAATACACATGCACACACATGCATAAGTACACACACATTCTAACACACATGCACACATGCACAAGTACACACACATTCTAATACATATGCACACATGCACAAGTACACACACATTCTAATACACATGCACACACGCACAAGTACACACACATTCTAATACACATGCACACATGCACAAGTACACACACATTCTAATACACATGCACACACATTCTAACACATGCACACATGCACAAGTACACACATTCTAACACACATGCATGTACACATGCACAAGTACACACACATTCTAACACACATGCACAAGTACACATACATTCTAGCACACATGCACATACACACACACACTTCAAACACACGCACGCACTCATTCAGCAAACACACCAAATGCACACAGGTACCATCACAGTTCAGGCTTGCCCCTCTTGGCTTATTTCCCAGGACACTCCAGTCTGTGGGCAGGCTGTTAATAGCCAGCCTTTAACGACAACTGGGGTTGAGGGTTATTTCTAAATGGCCTTTTCCATTTGCTTTCTTTTCTGTAAATTGTTCTTGTATTCTGTCCATGCATCTACGAGTTATCTTTTCATCTATATTGTGTGAGACTCTTCCTATAGTTTCCCTTGGACTTTTTTTGCATTATAAAACCCGTCACACAGTAGCACTCTGCCATTTCTCACGCTGTCAGATCTCCCACCCTCCCTGTCCTCTCCTTTTTACTCTGGCACCTAAGCTATATCCATCCGCAAATACGCAAAGGGAAGACGATCAAGCAGGGTCAACACTGGGCACTGCTGGGCGGACGCGTCACCACCCCACAGGGATGAAGACCCTCTAAAGAGACTACCAGACAGTTGAAACAATGGCATTGCCCAAGAGAGAAGGAAAAAGGCAGAGCCTTGGTGTCAGCCAGAGGGGATTTCGTCTCTTGGAAAGAGATTTGCAAGTTGTCAGATATCCGCATGTGACTAGAGCCCAGACAGGTGATGGGCAGGCCCACAGCTTGACCAGGGCTGCTTAGGGATGCAGACTCCTCCCTTCCAGTGAAACCTGACCCCATTGCAGGACCTTGAAGATGGACTTCAGGCAGGGGTATCACTGGACCTCTCTTCCCTTTCCTATGCAGGCACATTGGTTACGGCTCCTTTTACTGCTTTCCACCGTTACCTTTAACTGGACTAATGAGGGCAGGTGGGTGGCTGAACACAGCTTGACAGAGGAGAGGGCTGTCAGGATGCAGACTCGGAGAGGGGTCACTTAAGTACAACAGCCAGCTTCCCCTTTATGGCACCTAGATTTAGGTCATACTTAGAATTTTTTGTAAAGGACAAAACCTTCATTAGCTTTTCAGAGATTTGAAAAAAAAAATAGAGGAGCCTTATTCAGATTATTTTTAATAAATGAATTGTGTTTGTGGTGAATCCACAGTGGATGCCCAGCTGGTGAGAGGTGCAGCCGCCCACAGACCGTCTGGAGCCAGGTGTGAGCATCCAGCTGTCAGCACCCTGGGCGACCACAGGTGGGGACCGAAGCAGTATCTTCTGGCCCGAGGACAAATGCTCTGGTTTCATACTTTGCAAATCGAAGTTCCCTATTTTTGTGGCCGAGCTGCCCTGAAAACTGTGCTCAAGTGCTCGAGAGGCGAAGCAGAGATTCAAGCCAGTGGGGCAGCAGCCTTCATCCCCTGCAAACAGACCAAAAGCAGCGGCACCCACACCAACCAAGCGTTGTGATTTGTTTTTTCTTTAGATAAGAAAATAAGGTGATTACCGAAATCTCTCATTGAGGAGTTTCATAAAATGGAGCATGCTTGGCTCTCTCTAGCCCTGCCACAGTGTCGGGCTGGCGGGTGGCATTCCTTTTAAGTTCCGGGAATTGCTACCTTCCCTTGTGCAGTGGCTCCGAGGGACATTCTTCTTTCCATCTTAATGGGCTACTTCTGAAAATACTGTGGAACTTTTCTGCATTCTAATAAAACTTTTTTTTTCTCTCTCTCTGTGTTTCTCTCACTCCAAAGGAGTGAGGAAAGAAAACCAGCTGGGGAGATAACAGAACCTCTTTGTGTGTAGTTAATAAATGCCTATTACCTGTGGTTCCCTTGGAGACCTGTGGCCACTCTGTTCCCTTCCATACCTCAGGTAAATCTCCTTAGGAAAAAGGGAACAATGGTAAGTGTTTAATAATTATTATTAATAAGTAAAAGTAGCTTGCCCTGGCAGTAGGCCTGAGAGTCCACAGGCACTTAGTGCTTTGGAACCTGGAGCAGTTCTGTGAGGCAGAGAGTGTCTTTGTCGAGTTACTGTCAAAAGGCCGGGTAACCAGTCTATAATCAAAGAGCTTGGAAACAAGGAGTCTGGACTCCAAGCCCGATTTTCTGATTTCAAATTCAATGTTATGTGTGATTTGCCAAGTCTCTCTTTATTTAAAACACACTTTAATTTTTATTAACCTTAAAAATAAATGAAAATAACAGTTAACTATCAAACTTGCCAATGACTCTAAAAGCAAGTGAATTCCTCTATAACCCAGGTAGAGAGAAATGCTTCTAACTCAGACTCAAAATCTAAATATAATAGAAGATAGAAATTTGAACATACAGAGACAAATGAATCAAAAATAAAGATCACCAGTAAGCTCAGGAAGGTTGCGATACACAAGATAGACATTAAAAAGCATTTCTTTTTTCTGTCAGTGAATACTGAGAAAAAGAAGTTAAGACATGTCTTTTTTTTTTTTTTTTTTTTCCAGAGCTGAGGACTGAACCCAGGACCTTGCGCTTGCTAGGCAAGCGCTCTACCACTGAGCTAAATCCCCAACCCCAAGACGCGTCTTCTTAAAACAGCCACAAATGCAACAGACGGGGCTGGCTAGCCAGCACAGCACATGAAAGCATCTGCTAAGCAAGACCCACACCCTGAGTTTGGTCCCGGGAACCCACAGAGGAAGAAGAGCATCACTTCTAAAAGCTGTCCTCTGACCACCACGTGAGCCTGCACTCACACCACATATACATCACACACACACACACACACACACACACCCCACAATAGCAACCAAACAAAACCACTTACACTTTTAAAGTTATAAAACCTATTGAAATAAACAAGAGAAATGGGGTTGGGGATTTAGCTCAGTGGTAGAGCGCTTGCCTAGCAAGCGCAAGGCCCTGGGTTCAGTCCTCAGCTCAAAAAAAAAAAAAAAAAAGAGACAGAGAGAGAGAGAGATGTCTATGTTCATGGATTGAGAAAGATAATACTGCTAGTCTGGCCACACTTGGCAACTTAAATGCAGGTTTAATACAGTGTCTTTCAAAATTCCAGTGGAATATTTTGTGGGGGAGAGGTGCAGAAATTGACAAGGTGACCCTAAAATTCATATGAGAATCCAAGGGGACTATAATAGTCAAAACATTCTTGAAAAGGAATAACAAAGTAAGATTACAGTTACTGATTTCAAAACATAGGTCAAGAGAATAGAGTTGATAGTCTAGAAATAAACCCTGGTATTTAGGGCCGTTTGATTTTGACAAGCGTGCTGTGGTAATTCCATGGTGGATTTATAAGCTTCTTAATAAATGGTGGGCTGAGATAACCAGATAGCCAAGTGCAAAGAGTGAAGTTGACCCTTTGTCAGACCACACAAACTCAAAGACTTCTGTGTCAGAACTACAATCTGTGACCCACTTTAAGGAAACATAGATACAAGTCTTCATGAACTTAGATTATCCAGTGGTTTCTCAGCCTAGTGGTGGTGGTGGTGGTGGTGCATGCCTTTAGTCCAGCACCTGGGAGGCAGAGTTCTGTCTCTGAACTCTGAGTTCAAGGCCTATGTGGTCTACAGAGTGAGTTCCAGAACAGCCAGGGCTACATAGAGAAACCCTGTCTCAAAAACCAAAAAATAAAAACAAACAAAAAATCCAATGGTTTCTTAGATGTAAGGCTAAAAGCAAAAGCAAAAAAAACCCCAAAAAAACAAACAAACAAACAAAAACAGATGAATTGGGTTTAATCAAAATGAAAAGCATTTGCACTTGAAAGGACAAAGTCTGAAGTGAATGGAGGAGATGGGCATCCAGGCTCTAGCACCAGGATATATAAATAACTCCTAGGGAACAATGAAAAAGCAAAGGCTTGTCTAAACGGGCACATGATTTGAATCAACATTTGCCCAGTAAAGGTATACAAGTGGCCAACCAGCATAAAAAGATACACAACTAGTAATCAAAGGAGTTAAAACTGACAATACATTCAAATATAACTTCACTCAACAGCACAGGTACAGTTAAAAACACAGACGACAGATGTGTCAGTGAGGAATAGGGGAGTGGCAACCCTCATACTGGAACACCTCATTGGTAGGGATCTAAAACACTGACATGACTTTGGAAAACGGCTTAGTGGCTCCTCAAAGCTGAGGTGTCATGTGACTCAGTGGTTACTCCCAGTCTTACACCCAAGAGAAATGAAAATGTGTGTCCGTATAAAACTTGAATATAAATGCTTGGACAGCGCTAATTATAATGGCCCCAAAGTACAAACAACCCAAATGGCTATCAAAGGTAAGTTGACAAAAATCTAGTATGTCTATACAGTGAATTACATAAAAAGGACTGAAGTACAAATGCTATACATGAATAAACTATGAACATATTAAGTCAGACACAAGAGGCCACACATTGTCCGACTGTTTATGTGGAATGTCCAGAACAGGCAAAGCCACACAGGGCGTAAACTGACAGCTACTGGGAGGAAATGAGAAATTGTAGCTAATGGCTGCATTGTTTCTCAAAAACTCTATGGAACTAGACAGCGGTTGCAAAAATTTGTAAATATAAACACCACTAAATTATATACTTTAAGACAATAGCTTTAATGTTGTATAAATAAATGATCTCAATAAAAATATGAGCCAAATTTAAAAACAAATGACAATTTGGGTGAAAATATTTACACCGTGTATCATGGATACCAGGATCAATATTGTAATATATAAAGAACCTTTAACAGATATGAAAAACTAGATTAAAAATCCATTTATAAATTGGCAAATGATATGAATAAGTCTCACAAAATGACAATTCACAGAAAGAATTAGAGTGCCTTTAACATATAAAAAGATATTCAACTCCAGTTTTAAAAATAGAAATGTAAATTTAAGCTATATTGAAATGTCATTTCTCACCCATCAAATTGGAACTAACTTGAAAGCTCGACAACACACTTTGTTGAAACAGGCTATGGGGAAACTGGTGTTCTTATACACATGAGTAGAAATACAAATGGCACGTGCCCCTGAAAGGCAACTCAGAAGAGTAACACAACTAAAAATGAGAGAGCAATAGCAATTCATTTTGCAATAATAGAAAACCAGCAAAACGTACTGTGCTTGATCTAGTAGCCTCACTCTGTGGTGGTTCAAATGAGAATGGCCCCCATAGCCCATATATTTGACAGTCAGTCCCCAGTTGGTGGAACTGCTTGGGAAGGATTAGGAGGTGTGGCCTTGTTGGAGGAGGTGTCACTGGGAGTGGGCTTTAGGTTTCAAAAGCCAATGTCATTCTTAGTTAGCTCTCTCTGCCACATGCTTGATTTATAAAATAAATAATTGATTTAATAAATAAACATTATATATACAATGTTTATTTATTTATTATTTATTTATTACTTACTTGGTGGGGAGAAAGTAAGGATGATTCCTAACAGCAGAATGTCAACTGAAAAATGCAGTAGGGATGATAGAACAGAAAACCAGAATTTTACAACTATCACTGATAAGAATGTGTTAGGAAAGAGTTATCAACAGATGTTAAACCTAGAGAGAAATATTTGACAGAGAGAATAATATAGAATGCTAATTAGTTAAGAGGGAGGAAACAGTCACTACACAGTGGAGAAACTACGTATCACCATGACAGGGTGATGAATGTCATCAGTGTGGGACAGGTGGGCACTGTGTCTCTGGATGCAGTACACACACACCCCTTGTCGTGTTCTATCTGGGCACATGTCACTCAGATCAAGTCATGAGAAAACATCAGACAACTCAAACTGAGAAACAGTCTACAAAAGTCTGGCATCTATAAATATATATTGAAATTTCAGTGTCATGGAAGGCAGAGTCTAGGGAGAAACTATTCTGGATTAAAGACCAGAGCCATGATACCTAATGCAACACACAATCCTTTACTGGATCTGTACTGGATGAAAAATCATGGAGGGCAGAATGGAGATAATTAACAAAGTGGAACTTGACCTATGCCAATGTTAAACTTCCTATGTTTCATAACTGTATTGTGGCTATTCTTGTCCTTACAGAAAACACACTGAAATATCTCAGAATAAGGGACAAGATATTTTCAAAATGCTTTAAAATTGTGTTACACTTTGATATAACTTGTGTGCACGTATGTGTAAGTATACGGGAATGCACATGCCATAGCCTGTATGTAGAGGTCAGAGGACAAATTGTGGAGGTAGGTTCCCTCCTTCCACCGTGTGAGTTCTAGGGATTGAACTTGGGTCTTCGTGCTTGGTGGCAAGCATAGTTACCTGCTAAGCCATGCCCTTGGCCCCTCCAAAGTAGGCAGCCATCCCCTTGGCCATATACATATATATGTACACGTGTTTATAGATAGGAAAAACGAACACAGGGAAGGACCACAAATGGTGAATATGGGTCTCACAACAAGAGGCGCCAGCTAGTTCATTTCCCACTCTTACAGTTCCAAGCTCTCTGAGAGTCAAGAACCCTGATATTCTGGAAAGTCACGTTCATATGTGATTCCCTTTTCCAGTTCATACTTTTAGACGTGTGCATTCCTATAAGTCAATGGTTCCTATACTGAGGCCTACCTTGCAGTATAGGAACCATTGACTACAGCTCCAAGTGCTGTAGAAGATGCAAAGGAACATGGCTGGCAAAAATGTAAAACCATGCAGCCACTCTCTGAAGGCAACAATCTCTTACAAAATGATTCTTGCCATATGATCCAGAGTTTACCCAAAAGTGTGGGAAACATATGTCCTCACAACAACTCTAGTGCCTCACAGACTATAAGGTTCCCTACTCAAGGAAAAAAAATCCACATTGGCATATCTACCACATTGTAAACCAATGTAACCAACTTCTCAGCTTGAACTACCATGTCTTGCTTTTATTTAAGGTTTTCTAGGAAGAGCCAGGGGCTCCGGGGAAGAGCCAGGGGCTCCGGGGAAGAGCCAGGGGCTCCGGGGAAGAGCCAGGGGCTCCGGGGAAGAGCCAGGGGCTCCGGGGATGCACTAGCACACTATGGGATACGGATTGGCAATGCTTCTCTAAACTGAGCTCAGACCTTTCATACACACTGGCAATACTGGGTCTTGGAGAAGCCACTTTCATCCCAATGAGTTTGGTTACAAGTTGTGGCCCCTGCTGAAATTAATCTGAACATGGTATCACTTGATAGATTTCTTTGAGTTTTAGAAATGGGTTTCCCCATCACTGCTTTGCTAACCATGAGTTCTGAACAGTGCAATGGGACAAGAAAATGAGATAAAAAGTGTACAGATTGGGAGTGAAGAAATAAACTGTCTTTATTTGCAGATGAAATGCAAAATAAATGCTGAAAGAATTTTTTTTGTTCTTTTAAAAATCTTGGGCCTGAGAAGCACTTATAGTAAAAGCTGATGGTTTCCATACACCCACCAACAGACAAAGAGGAATATGAAATTCAAAACAACACCATTTGCATTACCATCAATGCAAACTGAAATATTTAATACAACTTCATTTATAATTGGATTTGAAACTGAAATCTAACAAAACAAGTGTGGTATCCATGTGACAAAACTATAAAACTACAACTGGGAGAAAAGGAAGTTTTTGAAAGAACCACACAGAGAGACATTTTGTGCTCACACAGAAGGACGCAATGCTCTTAAGATGTCAATTCTAGAGACCTAGCACAATGCTGGTCGAAATGTAAAGTAGCTATTTTATGGGTATTGACAAGTGACTCCAGAGTTTATAGGAGACTGAAAACAGTCAACACAGCACTAACAAAGTCTGAAAGTGGAACCTAGCACTCCCTGACGTGGAAACAGTGCCACAAAGGGGTGAGCAGAACAGAGCACAAGTTCAGAGTTAGACCCGCTGATCTTTGACCAAAGCCCAAAGCAACACAGTGGAGAACAGACAGCCTTTCCTACATACAGTGTTGGAGTCACTGAACATTCAAACGAAATAAAATGCATCTAGACACAGATTTCACCTTCTTCGTAAAAAATTAACCTCAAATGGATCATAGACCTAGAAGTAAAACACAGAACTATAGGAATATGTCAATGACCTTGGGTTTATAACTTTTTAGATAAAACACTGAACATGAAATAACTGATAAGTTGGATGTCATTAAAATTGTAATTTTCTGGACCAGTGAGATAGCTCAATGGGTAAAGATTCTTGCCACCCAGGCTGAGGACCAGAGCTTATCTCCAGAGCCCACATTGTAAAAGGAGAGGCCAGACTCCAGCAAGTTGTCCTCTGACCTTTACCCATGCACCATGGCATGTGTGCATCTACATACAAACAAACACATATGAGATGAAAAATTCAAATAAAAACAAACTCTGCCCTGATAAAGACAACACCGGAATAAAATGGCAAATCTGGGTGAATATTTGCCGATATCAGATACTTCTGATAAAGACTTACTCAAAATATAGAAGGAACTCTTAAAAGTCAACAGCAAGAAAACCTGATTTTAAAAATAGCAAAGACCTTACTTAATAAACACCTCTCTAATGAAGATGCTGGATGGCAAACCCAGAAAGATTCTCCACATCAATCCATCAGCAGAACCTACTGGAGTGGTCACACCCAGGACAATGGCAGCTCCAAGTGCTGTAGAAGATGCAAAGGAACATGGCTGGCAAAAATGTAAAACCATGCAGCCACTCTCTGAAGGCAATGTGACAGTCTCTTACAAAATGGTTCTTGCCATATGATCCAGAATTTACCCAAGAGTGTGGGAAACATATGTCCTCACAACACAACAACCTGCAGGATTTTTATAGCATCGTCATACAGAATTAAGGAATGATAGATTAACTAAGATGTCCTTTAATAGATGAATGGGTAAATCAAATATTCATTGCTAAAAATGAAGAGTGTTCTCTCTGTCTCTGTCTCTCTCCCTCTCTTTCTCTCTCTCTTTGGCTTTTCAAGACAGGGTTTCTCTGTGTAACAGCCTGACTGTCCTGGATCTTGCTCTGTAGCCCAGGCTGGCCTTGAACTCTCAGAGATCTACCTGCCTCTGCCTCCTGAGAGCTGGGACTAAAGGCAAGCACCACCATGCCTGGTGGGAAAGGTGTTCTTAAGCCATAAACACTTATTAGAGGAAATGTAAATGTATTGCGGAGTGAACGAAGCCAGTGTAAGCACATCCTACATGATTTCAACCACACAGCATTCTGGGAGAGGCAAACTATAGCAATTGGTGGTTGCCAGAGGTTGAGGCAGGGAAGGAGGAATCAGAAGGGCTGGGAGGACCGTTCTGGCAGTTAAGCTCTTCTGTATGTGTCTGCACTGGTGGATACACATCTTTACATGTCTGTCAGACCCACAGAACAAGAAGCAGTGGGAGTGAGCTCTGGTGAAAGCTGCGGAACTGGGTTCTAATAATGTGTTAATACAGGGGCATCATTGGCACTAAAATGCCACTCTAATGATTAAATAAATCAAAACAACTCTCTGGCAGGATGCCAAAGTGAATCGAGAATTATAAAATATTCATGTCCTTTCTCTCAGCACTTTCACTTCTGGAAGCTGACTGAAGCAAATTATTTTTACACAAGAACATCCAGAATTATTGTTACACACACACACACACACACACACACACACACACACACACAACCTGGTAAAACACGACTCTGACTCTTTGGCTCACGGCAGCTGCCACCCGGCCTGCCATTCATTCCTACTACTCACGTCTCTCAAGCCTGTCCACATCTGTCCATGTTCACTGGCCTCCTGGATCGGGGCTAACTTCACTCCCTACCTAGACTGCTGTGATATCTGTGGGCCCGTGAAGCTACCGTTCAGCTTATATCCCATCGTCTATTTCACCCTCCCTCGGGGCAGTCCTTTTAGACTGGGAATCAGATCCCATTTCCCTGCTTGAAAATCTCTAACTGCTGTCAGGATTTCTTCCTAGGACTTGCAATGCCCTATCAGAAGGATGCCCATCTACTGTTTTTATCACCCCTATGGCCCGGGAGATGACATCACACTTAAGGGGCCAATCTTCATCTCACCTTTTATGAAGGCCTTTTGGGGATAGTCTGCCTCACCCTTCAGCACTTTAGACACTAAGGTGAGCCATCCTCTCCCAAGACAACACCATGTCCAGGTAGACCTGTCCCTCAGCTTCAGGTACCTCTAACTATGCCTGTCACTTGTGTTTTTCTGCCTCACGGGCATCACAGACTCATCATCCAACTTGGAGTCCACCTCTCCCTAGCACCTGCTCACCTTGCCTCTCCTGCAAACAGTACCAGCATGCCCTCAGTGGTCTGTACTCCCAGAAATCCGAGAACCTGCTTCCATCCTCCTCCTACGCCACTACACCTCATTTCAATGGCCTATCTACACTGCCTCCCAGACCTGTCTCAAATGACCTACTTTCCTCCATCCCCAGTGTCTTCATCCATCTTCAAACCCACCTCATGCTCTGCCTCTGCCTGTCTTGGCAGCCTCCTAAGTGACTTCCTCCCCAACCCCGCAGGCTTGGCATACTCTCCCCAGTCCTACCTCTACAAATCAGGTGGAAGGATCTTGTTTGCTTCTTCCTTTCTTTCTTTCTTTTTTTTTTTTTTTAAATGCTAGTTTTGAATCTGAGTGATGTCTTTTTGGGGCATATCACTCAACCTCTCTAATTCTTGTCTTCCTTATCTATAAGCTGGAAATAATACGTTACACAGCGGTATTAATGATGAAAAGAGATGATCGAGATAAAGTGAGCGGTTGGGGCACTCCAACGTACTGTGAGTGGGAGTATAAATTGTCAGACAAAATTTACAAGACATAGTTATAATATATTCTTAGTACAGTGTCATTATTATCTCACTGGAAATAACAGGAATGGTTTAGTACATATTTTAAACTCTAGGAAAAACGTAAAAAGGTGCTTTGAGCAGATGTGATCCAGAGCAACCTGACTCGCTGTGGTGGTTAGTTCCAGATGTCACCAGTGCAGCTCTGGTGCCCAGCTGTTTAGTCAAACACCAGTTCAGGTGTTTTAAGACTGTATTTTATAGATAGTTCACATTGTCAGCTTTAAGTAAAGGAGACTACTGTCAACCACATGAATGACCTTCAGCCAGTCAGTTGCCCTTAAGAGCAAACACACTACAGTTTCCCATTTCCAGCCTCTCTGTACTGTCCTGGGGATATCTGGCTTGCTGGTGCCCAAAGTACATAAACCAGTTCCTTAAGACTTCTCTCCCTTTCTCCCTGTCTCTCTCCCCCTCCTCCTTTGCTCCAGATTCTATTTGTAGCAATTGTACATATTCTATTTTCTTTGGAGAACCCTGAATGACAGACATGCTGAGGAATCTCACAATGACAAAGTAGAATGCCAACCAGCAGTATACCTTTAGATCTCTTCAGGCAACGATGTTGGAGTGGAAATAAAAGGCCTAGTTATAGGGCTGGAGAGATGACTTAGCAGTCATGACACTGTCATTGACATTAAGATGTTGCTCTTGCAGAGGGCCTGAGTTTGGTTCCCAGGACCCATGTCAGGTGGCTCACAACTGCCTGTAACTCCAGCTCCAGAGGATATGATGCCTCCTCTGGCTTCCGAGGGTGCACACACATATGCACACACACAGACAAACTTACATGTAATTTAAAAAAAAAAAATAAAAGTACATCTTTTTCCCTTCCAAAACTGACACCAGTCAGTTTAGTAGCATGAGCTTTAAATGAATTAAAAAAGACAAAGAAACTTCACCTGGGAAAAGTACTTGAGTCCTCCATGTGATGTGAGAAACAGTGTCTCAGGCTGTCCGTGGAACATGCAGTCAGCAGCAGGGACTGGCACCCTGCACTCACCTGCTTAGTTTTCTAAGAAAATCTTTGCTCAGCATCCATGCTGACCAAGTGTTTTAAGATCTTCAGCACATGACAGGGCCAGGCATTTTGAGAGCTTCTGTTGTTCGTATGTCTAGCACAGTTTTGGTGGCCAGTGTACTGCACCTTACCTGTGAGAAATGATTGACAGCAGCATCGTGGAATCCCAGGGCTTGCTCCACACCTGCCAGTTCCCTTAGTACTGGTACACAGTCGAGACTTTTTTCATCTTTGACGATCTCAGTATATTCCAAAGCCTTTTGATAGAAGGGCAAAGCTTCTTTTGATCTTTTCTGACCCTGATACAGCCTAAAAAAAAAAAAAAAAAATCAATCAAACAAAACAAAACCAAAAACAAACAAACAAACAAAAAACTCAACCCAACCCAAACCAAAAACCAAAGGGACTACTTTTAAATGAGTTACCATTCTACCTCTACTTGATCTGATAGGATTTGCCTTTTGGACCCTGGTGCCCAGGCTTGTTTCTTTGCATGCTTGCTTCTCCTCCATAAGGAAGCAGAGCATGATGGTCAGGAGGATTGATTCTGGGAAAACCAGAAAGGGTTAAGTAAGTGCTGGCTTCCCATTCACCAGATTCATGACTTTTAATCACCTGTAAACAGCTTCCTCACCTCTAAATTAAGAGTAACAACAGTACCTGCTTCATTGGGTCATTATGAATATTAAATTAACTCATATTCATGAAAGTAGCTAGTAGAGTCTCTTGACACATACTAAGAGCTTCGTAGGTGTTTCAGTTTAAAGAAATATATTATTTCAGTGATGACAATCATAAAGGATGCTGAGATCCCGAAAATTGATCTGTTTAGAAATTGTCCAATATGGTGCTGGACACAGTGGTGCACACCTTTAATCCCAGCACCAGAGAGGCATTCAAGGCCATCCTGGTCTACATGGTGAGTTCAGGACAGCTAGGGCTCTGTGGAGACCTTGTCTCAAAATCCCAGGAAAAAAAATTGTCCACGGCGGGTGAAGCGATGGCTCAGTGGGTAAGAACATGTGTGTGAGCATGAGAACTTGAGTTTGGATCCCAGCACCCAAGGAGAAAGTCAGAGGCAGCTGTGCACTCTCTGAGCTCTGAGGCACAAACAGAAGACTCCCGGAGATCCTGTGTCAAGAGAATATGACAGGGAGTAATAGAGGAGAGGGAGAGAGGGAGAGGGAGGGAGAGGGAGGAAGGAAGAAGAGGAAGGAGAGGGAGGAAGGGGAGGGGGAGAGATATCTTTTCTAGTATTGCTGATGATATGAAATATTAACTTTGGGGAGGTTATAATTGAATAAAACTCCCCAGTACCAAGATTATGCACAAATGGTCATGCCCACACACTGACCCTGCCGATAGCACAGGAATTGAGTTTCAAGAGATATTCAGCAGGACAGGAGAAACACACAAGGGTGTTTACTTTAGTTCTGCTATAGTGATAACAGAAAAGTACAAAGCACTTCAAACCCACCATCAGGGGACCGTCCATGCAGGTCACAGTCAGAGTATGTTGCTGTACAAGGCCAAAGCGCCATTAAAGTGAACGCTGAACTTTATTAGCCCAGACACACCCATTTCATGTTTGTTAGTAAAACAGCAGGTTTTAAAGCCATTTTGTGCATTAGCTCCTGCATGTGAAATTTTTACAGCTAATTTAAATGGGTACAAATGCACAGAGGGATGTCACAAGAGATGATCATGAACATGCCAGCGATCATCCTCTCTGAGCAAATGAATTGTGAATGGTTTACTATGGGTTTTTTTGTTTTTTTGTTTTTTGTTTTGGTTTTTCGAGACAGGGTTTCTCTGTAGCTTTGGAGGCTGTTCTGGAACTCTGGAACTAGCTTTGTAGTCCAGGCTGGCCTCGAACTCACTGAGATCCACCTGCCTCTGCCTACTGAGTGCTGGGATTAAAGGCGTGCGCCATCACCGCCCGGCTATCATTCTTTTTTTTTTTTTTTTTTTTTTTTTTTTTTTGTGGAGCTGAGGATCCAACCCAGGGCCTTGCGCTTGCTAGGCAAGCACTCTACCACTGAGCTAAATCCCCAACCCGGTTTACTACTCTTAATTATGATTTTTTTTTTAAATTTCCCAAAGTCTCTTCTATATGTTAGTTATATATATATATATATATATGTGTGTGTGTGTGTGTGTGTGTATGTATATGTGTATATGTGTGTGTACATATGTATTATGTGTATGTATATATGTGTGTGCATATATATATAATGCTACTTCAACATTAGAAGTACAGGCGACAATGGAAAACAGTCTTAGTTTCCTGGGACAATAACTTATGTCCCTATAAACTGTTTAGCAAGCAGGACAAGTGACATTTACAATATTCGTCTTCAAAATATTAAGACTGTTAGATACATTTCTCTCGTGGAATAACTTTAGGTCCAAAGTTATTTATTTATTTTTATGTATGAGTGCTTTTGTCTGCATGGACACGTACATGCCAAAAGAGGGCACCAGATCCCATCATAGATGGCTGTGAGCCACCATGTGGGTGCTGGGAATTGAACTCAGGACCTCTGGAAGAGCAGCCAAGGCTCTTTGCCACTGAGCCACCTCTCCAGCCCAGGTCCAAGGTTCTTAATGAAAGACATCGATCGCTCCTATGCTGCTCTCCGCCCAGCAGCTTTAGTACAAGGGATGCTTCAGCTCCCATGGCACAGGTATCAGACACCACAAAGCAGGCCCATTCTCACTCAGCCTCTGGGTGGTTTTCAAGTCTGTTTGCCGTACAAAGGAATTAACTGATAGAAGGAAAGACAGCTTTCAGATCTGGGGTCTCAATGGCATGATAAGATAAAGGGCAGGGTGTCTCAGTGGTTAAGGTCACTGCGGCTGTTTCAAAGGACCTGAGAGCAGTTCCCAGCACCCACACTGGGTGGTTCACAGTTCAGTTCCAGGGGATTTGACACCCTCTTCTGGTCTGGGAGGGCACTGGCATGCACCTGGTGTGTGTGTGTGTGTGTGTGTGTGTGTGTGTGTGTGTGTGTGTGACTAAAAATCTGAACTGATGGCTTGTGAGTGTGGATGTCGTCTAATATCAGAAAGAGGCCTAAACACAGGAAGAGGTCAGGGATAGATGCATGCTTGGATCCAGCAAGGTTAGAGCTCAGAGCAATTCTGATGCGGGGGAGGGGGGGAGATTAATGGGCAACCCAACTGAGTTTGACCTCTGCACTCCTGATGAGCTTGAAATGTGTGTGTGATCATTATCTTTCCACGCTGAATCTTACTTCTGTAGAGATAGCTCACAGAGATCCTTGGTAGCGGAAATACAGTCTAAATATGTTTATGAAATTGCTTAGTCAGATAATTAGATTCTTGGTAGACAAGGCTGGAACAAAAAAAAAAATGAGGGCTGGCAAGCTCCGGTGGGAGGGTCAAGTCTGCTGACTTGAAGGTTTATTTGTTTGCATTTCACAGCTTTGGAACAACAACGGTAAACTTAAGTGGTTGTCACAGTGATCATATAGCCCAAATAGCCTAAAATATTTATATCTTTACAAGGTAAGTTTGTTTTCATTCTAGAAACATGCTTCCTAAATGACTTCAGCTTCTTTTCTATCCAGTTTGCGCCAAGAACTCAGGCAAGGTTGCCCTTCCTTATGACAGAAACGACCGAGTCTGTCCAGGGAGGAGAGCATACATCCCCTGCTTCCAAGTGTACTGGAGAAGTCACAGGAGCAAAACCGAGAAACACAGGCGCCAAGACGATGTGTGCCTGGGCACACGCTATAGAATGGAGTTAGGAATGAATGAGAAAGTAGGAGAGATGGAGATGGGGCATGTCAGCATGGACTCAGCTCACGGCATCTCTTCCCTCCAGAGGCGGGGTGTAAGGATGCAGGCCACAAACAACCTGCCGTGAGCTGCCAACAGCACGCCGTCCCACGTTTAGAAAAAGCAATGTCACGTTTCAGTGTCCAGAGACCATCCTAACACTCACCTCTCAGGAAAAGAGTACAGGCTGAGGGCGGAGCATTGGCCGCCAGCTCTGCATCAGGAGCAGAAGGTGCACACTTAACTGCCGCACCCAAGGAGTGTGGGCAAGAACAGACTTCTGAGGCTTCCTCATCTGAACCTGTCTAGTCAGGTTGTGGGGAGCATGGGGTCCTCCCCGAAGCCCGCCACACAAATCAGATCCTTTACTCTCTCTCTCCCTGCAACTCATATGCTGCAGGCAACAGCTAAGGTTGTCCTTGTGAAGAAACGGGTTCAACTGTCAGGGACCAAGACGTCAGGAACCAAACATGAACCATGGAAAAGTACTAGCTGGGCCAGAGAACAAGGTATAAGACCACTACCCTTCCCCAGAGCAGTAACACCTGTTTACTAACCGGAGGCTCCCAAGGATAAGAACATTCCACAGTCAGGTGCCATGACAACCAAACGAAAAGAGCATTCCATGGTCAGGTAGCCTAGCAACAGAACAAATGGCCCCTGACCAGTGACCTTAGCAGACATCTTGCAGTTGCACGATTTGCACGTCTCCCACATTCTGCACCCCTTCCACATCCCTTCCCCTTCCCTCCTTCCTGACCCCTCCTCTCCTATGACATATAAGCCTTGTGGAGGAAAATAAAACTGGCAGCTTGATCAGAATCCTGTCTTGCTGTCGTCTCTCGTGCCCCCTGTTCCTTTCATTTGCTCCCATAGGTGGGTCGCCCCAGTTGAAACCCCGCTGGACGGGGCATTCAACAGTGACATCGCGGCTCTAACATCCCTTCTCACCACGGACAACAGGGAGATGGGGAGTTGGAAAGATCAGTTCAAAGTGATGGAAAACAGTGTGCAGATGAGTCAGGAAATCTTACAAATCCGGCCGAACTAAAAAAATCAGAATGTTACTATAAGAATAACACATTTTCATCATCAAAATTAAGAGAAGATAGGTGAACATAATTTAAAAATATGTGAAACAAGAGCCCTCAAGCCATGTATACAAAGGCCCACATAAATCATGAGCTTAAGTTTATGGAGCACAGTTTTGAAATGTTTGAGAGGACACAAGGAACAGTATGTAACCCTGCACTCCAGTGAGGGAAGTGCCTCTTCTATGAGACACATGTCAGAACGAAAAGGTGGATGAACTAGTCACAGGAAAAACCGAAAATCCTGGCACTGGGGGTGCAGCTCAATGGTCCAGAATTCACGAGGCCCTGGGTTCGATTTCCAGCCACTCACACAAATAAGCATAAAACAATACCAAGAACAACTCCAGGGCCTGGGGACAGCATAAGGAAGATAGAGCTGCCCTTCACAGCATGTAAGACACCTGCAGCCAATGGTACCAGAAGGATGAAGAATGCCTAGGGGTTATCTTGTAATGCAAACAACCCCATAGAAGGATGTGAATAAGCCAGGCGTGAGGCCACATGCCTTTAATCCCAGCACTCAGGAGGCAGAGGCAGGTAGGTCTCTATGCGTTGGAGGCCAGCCTGGTCTACAGAGCAATTTTCAGGCCAGCCAAGGCAACATAGCAAGACTCTGCCTCAAACAAACAAACAAAAAGAACAAGTAATTTTTTTTTTTTAAAAGGGAATAGATAATCCACAGCACAGACATTCCAAGTGTTTAGGAAACATGAAGAGGTGTTTAACCTCACAGAACTGAGGGAAAGTAATCACATTATTTGCATCTATATGCTCAGCAAAGAAAAGCAGCTTAAATGTTGTCAGAGAGAAGGGGTAACATGAATTCATATAGCCTGCTAAGGAGGACATAAACCAGTGGAAAGTGTGGGAAACCTGGAAAGCCGGAGGGCATGGACACTTGACACAGAGGCGGCTATCCTCCCAGGCAGACACTTCAGACGCCATCTTGCATATGTGTCTGAAGAGACATAATGAGGTCATGTGAACAGTGCTCACAGTTGGTCTAAATCAGGCAAAACTCAAAGGAAAATCACTCAAAATGAAGCGATTAGGAAAACAGACGGGGATACATATCAGAAGGTATGGGAATGCTATCAGGGGAAAAAAAAGCAAGCTACAGAGGGAGACTTAAACACAAAGTTTGAAATAGAAAAGGAAATATATATATATATATATATATATATATATATATATATATTTGGCTACACGATCAGAAAAATGCTCAGCCTGATATGGTAAATGCCCATAAGGCCCGTGGAGGCCGCCTGACTAACTTTTTTCTATTTTGTGAGCTTGGTCACATGCACAGGGGAATCTGGATAACATTATCTACAGTTTTATGTGCTCCAAATACTTCTCTAAAGACAAACAAGAACAACAGGCTGTTTGTTGGACAGTGAGTCACAGAAAGCCTTTTCTGTCGCCCTGTGTAATTGGTGGTGCCCGCTATTACAGAGCCTCACCACTAAACCCAGGCAGGAATGCGGCTACCATGCTAATGGAACCCACAGAGCCTTCTGAAACTCAAAGGCAAAACAGAAAACATACTCACATTAGATTCACAGAGTAGTTAATAAAAAAGGAATCGAATGAGTTTTATATCAAGAACCAAATTCTAGTCTTCCCTCCAGCTCCAACTCACTTAAGCATCAGTCAGGGTTGGGAATCTTGTGTCCAGTTTCTCCTGTGTGACCTGTGGGGCAGCAATGCTCTCCCCTGTCCCTTTCTATCTGCTGTGGGGAATGTTTGGGGATCCACCATCTAGTGTGTTTGTGGTGCGCTTGGTAGCTTGAGGAAACACCAGACAGATGAAAAGACAGAGAATTCTGAACAACAGAATGTGACAGTATGTTTGGCAGGTTCACAACTTACACCATGGCATATTTTATTGAATGAAAATATATCCAGTCATTCCACAGAGCACATGACATCTAATATAGGGATGCAGACTTGCTCCACACAAACTACACCATGCAGCCTCCGCCAGTGTTACTGAAGCCACAGAGTCTCCTCCTCTTGGAAGTTCCCGGGTTTGGGGAGAGAGCACTGTGTATCAGTGAACGGGAAGGGCGGTGAGGGAATGCAGCTAGGGATAACAATATGATGAGAACCCATTCTCCAAAGAGGACAAGTGGGATTTCCAAGAGTCAGCATCTGAAAAGATTTGCATCTGTGCCTCTCTCCATGTATGACGAAGCTTTCTGCTGAACACATTGCCAGAATGCCATTCAGCATTAGTGAATTACTCCGCACTGTGCACAGCAGCCCGGACACTGATTGGAAAGAGCAGGCTCTAGTGGTGTGCACGCCTTTAATCCCAGCATTCAGGAAACAGAAGAGGCAGGAAGATCTGTGAGTTCTGGGCCAGCCTGGCCTACATAGTGAGTTCCAGGATAGCCAGAGCTACATAGTGAGACTCTGTCTCAAAGCACAAAGAAAAAGAGAGAGAGAGAGAGAGAGAGAGAGAGAGAGAGAGAGAGAGAAAGGGAGGGAGGGAGGGAGGGAAGAAGGGAGAGAGAGAGAGAGAGAGAGAGAGAGAGAGAGAGAGAGAGAGAGAGAAGAGCAGGCTGTTTGGCTACTTCCCCATGGTGTGCCTTGAAAGATGCCCTGTTTTTCCAGCCTTAGCTCCTATGAAAAAGGGAATATAAGAGTGTCCACCTTGCAGTAAGGACTGAGGGTGGAATAAACAATATATTCAAGAGCTTGCCTCAGAAGATGATCAGTAACTGGCAGCTAATGGGCCTTCTATTCTCCTTTCTTCTCTCCCCTCCCCTCCCCTCTCTCCCCTCCCCTCCCCTCCATCTTTCCTCTCCCCTCCCCTCCTTTCCTCTCCCCTCCCCTCCCCTCTCCCCTCCCTCCCTCCTCTTCCTCCTCCCTCCCCTCCTCTTTCCTCTCCCCTCCCCTCCTTTCCTCTCCCCTCCCCTCCTTTCCTCTCCCCTCCCCTCTCTCCCCTCCCCTTCCCTCCATCTTTCCTCTCCCCTCCCCTCCTCTCTTCTCTTCCCTCCCCTCCCCTCCTTTCCTCTCCCCTCCCCTCCTCTCTTCTCTTCCCTCCCCTCCCCTCCTTTCCTCTCCCCTCCCCTCCTTTCCTCTCCCCTCCCCTCCTTTCCTCACCCCTCTTCTCCCCTCCCCTCCCCTCCTCTCCTCCCCATTTATCCTGTCCTCTTTTGAGGGACTACCATGTGCTTAGGTGTTTTAATCTAGTTCCTATTTAATCCTCACAGCTACCTTCTGCGATCCTGTCCTTCTTACAGTGTCTAGAGAGGACAGTGAAACACACAGCAAGCAGGGATTTGTCCACATCCTCCCGTGGGGTGGTCTGAATGAACCCTGACTTGAACCCAGGGCACTGACTCACAGCCCACAGGGTTAATCACATTATGACACTTGGCAGGTGGCCCTCTTGATGCTGGGGGGAAAAAGTGTTTGCTCATTCCTGGGCTGGATCAGCACAGCATGGGCCAAGCTGGGGAAGACTCCAAACATGATGTCACAGAGAAAGAAAGCTGGGCCCGGCAGTGGACCATCAGTATATCACCACCAGCAATGGCACCTGGTTATTTTAAAGATACATGTGCATTTGGGCTCACACACCTGTACGTATAAAAGATAAGTAGCCATCTCAGGGATCTATGTGCAAGTTCCCAGAACAGAACACGGGGCTGAGCACCGGGAGAAAGCTGTCCCATTTTCACTGATTTTCTAATGGAAACAACTCAGGCACTTTGACACGCTGTAAGTTAGTAGTAAGTCACTACTGAATTCAGGGGTGCTGTGGTAAAGCAGGGAGGGGATGGGGCATGGAGGGAGAAGCCCCACCCTCCTGCAGGGGTGGAAGCCTGAACATGAGTCACTTTGCAGCCTGAATGATCTGTCAGGCCAGCCTGGAGGGCACCATAAAAGGGCAGAGAAGAAGAGGACACACTGGAAGATGTCCTTTTAAGAGGGGCAGAAATCCAAAGGCTGCCCGAGACCTTCCCCTGGCCTTCCATTCCCAAGACTTGTGAAAGAAAATGCCACACAGTTCAAGTGTAACTACAGATGCATCCAAAACCAAAGCCTTGTTCTTTCTAAAGTAAGTCCATTAGGACAAAATATTCCTATTTCCATGAGAACACTGAGCGAAGAGATTAAATGAAAATCACGCATTTTTAAACACGCAAGTTCTTTGGAAAATGCCAGGGTGAAGAATCAGAAAGGAAGGACGTGGCAACATTGGAAACAACTCTGTTATAACCAAAGGGATCTCCAAAGAGTGTAACGGGGTCTTTAAATTCTTGAGGTTGGTTTGACACAGATGTGGGCAAAGCTTGCCACCTGCTGTCAACATTTGGTATTGCGCTTTGGCAAGCACTCCTAAGGTGGCGCCAGGTTCTGGCAGAGGGCACTTCAGTGTTTTGTAGCAACAGCGCTCAACACTAACAACTGACGCATTAATCAGGTCTCAACAGACGCAACCAATATCAGACGCAGGGCCTCATCTTTGTATACCTCCTGCACAATGGGATAAAAAAAAAGCGTCTCATTCTGAGCAGGCAGAGATTCCGTGTGGGTTAGCCCTCTGGTCACCAACAAATGCGCTTTCCCCGTCAGTCCTATGAATGGAACCAGTTTGAATATTTGGGGTCTGGTTTCTTTCACTGAATACTGTGTTTGTGTGAGTCATTCAGGACGTTATGTAACGAGCGGCTTGACAATTGCCTTTTTATACAAACAGATCACAGATCTCTAGCTTCCTTTTGAGGAGATTTGGGCTGTTCCTAGTTCATGGCTACTGAAAACTGAGGCTGAGAACATACTTGGATGTGTGTTTTGGTGAACAAATATGCAAAGATTTCTGCTGAGCATATATTTTGGGTGATACTGCTGGGCCAAAGAGTGTGAAGATGTTCAGATTTAGGAGGTGATGCCAAACAGTTTTCTAGACAAGTTCTATCTAACACACCCAAGCAGGTATGAGGGGGTACCACACCCTTGCCAACACTCGGCACGATCCATCTTCTCAAAAGGCTTAGGCCTTTTGGTGTGAGCATGGCCTTCTCTTACTGTTTTAGCTCCCGTTTCCCTGACGACTGGTGAAACCGAACAGCATGTTCTGGGCGCCTGGTCCATCTCCACCCCTCTGCTCTCGACTGTGGGGTGATGTTTCCAGTTTGTGCCTTGACCCCCACCCTAGCAGACTATAGCCTGTACTGAAGTGTAAGCCGAATAAGCCCCACCCCTTGGTGCTCGCGGTCCGGGTACTTCATCACAGTAACGCAAACAAAGCTAAAACAGAGACAAACAAGACACATGCCGTGATCGAAAGATGGCCGATGATGGAGATGTGCTGCTGGGGGCTCTCCTCCCCTCCCTTCAGCAAAGCCACCTCAGAACGTGTAACAACGGCAAACCACAGGGTGTAGACAGAATGCTGATTACAGTTTGGGGGGTAAATGCACTCATCTGAACACTAATATAGCAATTTGAAGACAATGTAAGACGTGCTGGGAGTGGTAGCTCACGTCTTTAATCTCAGCACTGGGAAGGCAGAGGCAGGGGACAGCTCTGAGTTCAAGGCCACCCTGGTCTACAAAGGTAATTCTAGGACAGCCAGGGCAACACAGAGAGATCCTCTCTTGAAAAACAAATGTGTGTGTGTGTGTGTGTGTGTGTGTGTGTGTGTGTGTGTGTGTGTAGATATACATTTTGAATATCAGAAACTAATATACTTACTATTATACAGACTCATTAGATCACCAAACAACACACAGAATAAAGAAAGCAGTTTCTTCTGTGCCATAAGGGCTGAGGGTGGATGGAGGGGCTCACAAAAGAATCAATCTCAGAGGTGCTTCTGAGCAGACATGCTTCTACCCATAAATGCCACAGCCAGAAAAGCAGCTCACACTGGGATCGCTGGGACAAACAGGACACCTGCAGATGAAAACCCCTCATTTGGATGATCTCTGGATTATCCCAAGTGAAGTTTCTAAACGGAGATACAAAATCCTAAGAACACAGTGAGGGGCACCCCACTGTTCAAACGTGAGGAGGGGCTGGAGAGCTGCTTGGCAGTCTAACAGCAGGTATTGCTCCCTCAGAGGTCCCCAGTTGGGTTTCCAGCACTCATATCAGGTAGATTACAAGCACCTTAACTTTAGTACCAGGGAGGGATCGGACACCCACTTCTGGCCTCCTCAGGCACTGCACTTATGTGCACTGACCCACACATATACACACATCTTCTCTTTATCTTAAAACATATGAGGTAGGGGGGAATTACAAAGACTCTTTGATATCTAGATGGGAAATATTTTCTAAGCAAAAGCCAAAGGCATAAATCAAAAAGGGAAAAAAATGAATGGATATTACTGTAGTAAAAGAAGAATTGCTATATTATGAAGAACACCATAGACAACAGATATAAGAAAATATATGCAACATAATGCACATGTATAACATATGTAAAAATCTTGATTATTAGTATGAAAAGCACAGAGAATTCCAAAAGAAAAATAAGATAGACCTTAACAGGCTTTTTGTGGAAAGAGAATCCTAAATGGCTCTCAGGCATACGGAGGTATTCAAAGTCATTAATTCAATAAGGAAAGTAAATAGAATTTAAAAATAATTGGGTAGCATGGTACATACTTCAAGGCAGCAAGTTAGAAAGAGTTACAGTGGCAAATATTGTCGGGGCTGTAACAAGACAGGACACATCCAGCCTGCAGGAAGCCGCGTAGCTGGGCATAGCGATGGGTCAGTGCCTAGGGGAACTTGCAGTGTACCGCTATCCTGTAACCTGGGAATCCCATCCCGGGGCAGAACCTCAGCAAAACACCTCTGTATCAGCAAAGCTTCCTGACATGAATGGTAACAATGCTGTGGGAGGGGAGAAGTGGGGAGGAGGAGAGGGATGAAGGGGCAGCAGGGACAGTCAGAGCAGGCAGGAAGTAAGTCAGGGGACAGCAGGGGGTGGTGGCATGTGTAAACTCCACATCAGGTGACAAGTGTCACTGGCGTCTGTCTTGGTTGAGGCTGCTCTGACATGGCAGCATTGCTCTTCTTTGCTGGACAACGGCCTCGGGAGAAGGCACAGACAGAGCCTCAGAGCCTTCAGTCATCATGCATACATGATGACTGATAACGAGCTCTATCATGGAAAGAACTTAACTTACTGTGCAAAGGACAACTTGATCCGTGCTTGGATTTCTACCCACTCCTCCTTTATAATGTTCCCACATTGCAGCATCTCCTTGGAAAGTTTCTCGGCTTTTATCAAGTTCTCTAAGGCTTCTTTAAATCTGAAATATGTTCAGGAAAAGTCCCTCTGGTCCCCAGGTTCTGGAGCCCCATATCCTGGACTTTCCTTGCTCATATACTCCTTCCTATTTTCCCCCCGAATCACCTAGCAACTTCTTCTCTGTCTTGGAGAATTAGCTATAAGAATTACAGCAAGGGTGCTTTCTGTTTGTGAAGATTCGAAACCAAAGGATACTTCTGAAGGGCGAGCAGGGCTCTGCCCATGGTATAGAAAAGCTCTATGGAACACTTGAAGATGGCTGTATTGTCATGATGGGGATTCTCAATGGAGTTGGCCAGGATTTCTTTGGCTTTTTCGGCATGTTGCTTTGCTTGTAGTGACAGCCCTGTGGACAGAGACAAAGAAGGGTCGGTGTCTCTTTCATCTCACTGGGACAGGAACATGATTCTCCACAGCCAGGAAATCTGGAGGTCACCGCATGGTGTCCAGCCGCACACAGACACAGATCTGGGAAGCAGGAACTAGTACCTGACTGTAACAACCAAAGAACTGTTTTGATACCAAGTATTCAAGATGAAAAACATTTCCCCAAATGGCCTTTGGAGGAATAAAATAAGCACAATGTGCTGGAACCGAGCAGCTTTGACACATCACCAGTATCACATGTAAAATATAAATAATTACCAAAACACAAATGGAATGCAAGGACTGTAGCATTCTGGGTAGGAGGCAGGATATTCAGGAATTGTGATCCTGGCTGAGTGACAGCAATCTAAATGAAATACTAAAAATTCTGAGTCTTCTGCTCATCCATTTACAACCATAATATTAAAGCGTTCTTTCGGCATAACACAAGTACAGTGGCTATACATACTTATAAACACAACCCCAAGGAGGTAATGGACTACCGTGCTGTAATCTCTCGTTCCTGTGCAGCCACAGTCTAACAAGAGATGGAGTAATAAATGTTATTACTGATTTCCCCATGTGTTCTAGTGTTCTTCCAGGGACTGATTAATCTGTGGGAGGGGTGATACTGAGGAATACCAGCTAGGAAGTCTGTTCCTTTACCCTCCCCACACACTCCCACCTTCCGCCCCCATGCTGACACCCCCTTCCACTCATACTCATATATCTCCAGCCCTACGTTCTGAATTGCATCTAATCATATCTCAGTTCTCTGTAAAAGCTGTCAAAATGCGAAGCTAATTCCATTCCCCTGTCTGTAAAACAGAAACAGTATACGTTCTAATGGAGAGAAGCAAGCCTATGTTCTTTGCTTAGGAACTCCTCCCGAATTCTATGTGTTCTGCGTTTGAAAGGCACAGCTTTAACTTGGCTGTCAGGGATTTATCCCTGTCAATTGTCTCTATGATCTACCTATAGTGATGGACTAGGATTCCAGGTGGGTCCCTCCCTTAGAACTTGAACTTAATCTACTGGAGACAGCACGGGTTCAGTTTCAAGAACAGGGACTCTGCAGTGAGACTTCCCAGCATGAATCCTCTGCTCCATCACTCACTACGACACTGGCCTCAGCTGCCTTGACCAGGAAGAGGAGAAACAAGAGTGTCCGGCCCTCCACAGGCAGATGCGAAGTCTCAATAAGTTTTATAAGACAATCAGCGTGGTGGCTGACCCTCAGTGAGACCTGGCTGAATAGTGAAGACTGCTTTGACTTTAGACTCAGAGGGAAAGATCCATGCAGAAGTGAGTGGGCTGCAGAAGGAAGGGAGGATTTGAACTCCCAGGCGGCAGGACGCTGGTACTGGCACGTGAATCCCAGGTCTGAGTCTCAGGTCAGCTGCTTATTAACAATGTGATTTTGCAGCAAGCTGTTTCAACTCCGATTCACTTTCTCTGGGTCTGGGGGGGGGAGGTAATGAGAAGATCTTCAAGGCTCCCTCTGGCTCCGACGGCCTCTGACTAACAGGTGAGAAGGAGCTGGTCTTGTGGTACTTTCCAGTTGTGAAGCCACTCACTGGACCCTGGGAAGCCTGTGTTGCCGACATCCTGGCACTGCTCTTCAGCTGATAAGCTGAGTGTAGAGGGGCACTGTGGTACACCTTGTGTGGGCCGGCAGAGTCAGTAAGTAGAACACACCACGTGAGGAGTATCTCATCTACCTTCCTGTGTCCATCCCCACATTCTACCTTCCTCTTATGATGCTCAACTCCTGCGCATCCTAAGCTGGCCAAAACCAGCTTCTTTCCCAGGACACAGGAGAAGCAAAAACCAGGTCGGACCTATCAGACTATGCCTTCATTTCAGTATACAATCCAACGTGGTCTAAGTGGGGTGCCTCCAAAACACTGAGATGTTTGGGTGGATGGGATAGTCCTTTTTTCTTGGTCATGCTTAGCAAAGAAACCTAAAGTTGCTGGTAGTCTTATGGGCAAAGCTTGGCTAAGATGGCGCTAATGCCAAGACAGACAGAGCCAAATGATATGGAAAGAAAACGGCTGGGTCCTGGCCACATAGTTGGAACACCAGCTATGGCTGACTAAAGCAGGTTTCACCTTAGCTTTTCAAGCTGTCCAAGCTAATGCCAGCTTGGGTTTGGCTACTTACTCTCGGGAGTGACTCTTCTTTCAGCCCCCTGCCTCCCGCCTCTCAAGAACGAGTCCACTCAAAGCCTCTACTCCATGCCTTGGCTTCTTTCCTGACACCTTCGGGTCCTTCAAGAACTCCATTTAAAGACCACAAAAAACCCATATCCCACTCTTTCTGTCTTCCTGTTGATACCCATATGTTATACACCTTAATGATTCCTCCTAAAAGGTAATCGCTGCTTAGTACTTGGAAAGGAGAGCATGAAGACCTGACCCCTCTGGTGTGAATTGTGAGGACAGGAGGAAGAGAAACCCGTCAGCCGATGAGGGGATCCTCGCTGGCCTGAGAGATGCTCACCTTTCAGCTGGAGGTAGCCTTGAGCCAGATTAACATAGGCTTCTGCTAGTTTCCAGTGTGAGTCGCCATAGCAAATTCTTGTCAATGCCACACAGCGCACAAGCTCCTGGATGGCCTGTTTGTACTGTCAGAAAAAGAAAAGGAGTTTACCACACAGACAGCCTAGAACCTAAGAGTCACAAGGCCTACTGGTGAGTATACCCACCTGATAAATATTTTGTTTACTATGTGCTACACACTTGGGATGTGTCAGAGAATCTGAAACAGAAATGATCTGTTTGGGGTTGGTAGAGCGTTCATCTGATTAGATGAAGTCAACAACAATTCATTTAAGAAGTAAATACAATTTAACGGTGGAAAATATGGTGGGATGAAGAAAAACCAGGCAGGTAGGACAGACATTTGATCACTTCCTAGGTGTTCCAGCAACCCTTTAGTAAATAGCTCCTGTAGGTCCAGGTAAAAGTGGACCGAGATCTCAACCTGAAACTCCTTTGCAGCTGTGATGATTCATACTGTCACTTTGACAGGATCTGGAATCACCTAGGAGACACAGCTCTGGGTCTTAGGGAGGGTGCTTTCTCAGAGTTTTAATGCAGGTGGGAAGTTTTACTCCGAGTGTGGGCATCACTATCCAATGGGTTGGGATTCTAGACTGAATTAATTAAAAAAAAAAGATAAGGCGCAAGCTGAACACCAGCCTTTATCTCTCATTTCTCTTCTCTTCCTGATTGGATGCAATATGATCAACTGCTCCTGGTGCCGTAATGGTGTGTACCCTCAACTTGTGACCCAGACCAACATCTTCCCTTTAAGTTGCTTTTGCCATAAAAATGGGGTTATAACACAGACCGTCTCCTATGACATCAGCAAAGAGCATGAGGTCAGTAAACCTGACAGGCGTGAGCCCAAAAGGCGGTAAGCCGGAGGAGAAAGTAGTTTTGTTTTGTTTCCTTTCTGGACACTGGGACTTACACCTGTCTCAAACTGGCCCTTAACCTAGGCTGGCCTTGAGTAGTGTGGAGCACATGTGCAGTTAGGGTCAGTACAAGGAGGAAGCCACCATTTTCCAGTGCCAGGTCTTCGAGAGCAACAACACATTTGAGGCAAGCCCAGATGTCTTCAGGCGAAGCTCTAGGGTCCGTTTCACACTGCCCAAGGATATGGGGCCTGTGTCTCCTTCTCTCTGAACCTGGCCAACTGGAGGAGATGAGGCAGGACTAAACTCTGCTCCATCCAAGGTCTCTTTTGTTTTGTTTTGTTTTTCAAGAAAGGGTTTTCTATATAGCCCTGGCTATCCTGGAGCTTGCTGTGTAGACCAGGCTGGCCTCCACCTGCCTCTGCCTCCCAAGTGCTGGGATTAAAGGATGCTCCACCACACCCAGCTTACCCCCAGATTCTTAAGTTAAAGTCCTAACTTCCTGCATACCAGAAAGCTATCAGACCCTGAAGCTAGAGAAATATTAATTGAATCTTTGGCTTTTGGAAAGGCTAATTCAAAATGATGATTAAGTGTTTAAAGGCAAGATCAGCACCCATACATGAATGGATCCAAAATACAGCTGATATTCAATTTCACACTTAGGATGATACTTGCATAGAAGAAATGATTTCTAAAAATTTTAAGAAAAATCAAAGGTCAGATGTTTTAATTGTGGTAAAAAACGGTCATCTGAAAAGGGATCGTAAAGGCAAGGTATTCCTGGAAACAATGTTTTTTCTAGAGATAACCCAAACAGAAGGCTCCAGCCTTCTGGAATATGCAGAAGATGTAGCAAAGGCTGACATTGGACTAATGAATGCAGATCAACATGGTACAGACAGGGTGACCCTTTGCCATTGGAAAACACCTTTGGGGGCCTCTTGCAGGTCCCAATATCAAATTTGGTTCAATCATTCCCTGTCAGCATTGGGAAAACCCACCCACAGAGCAATTAAAAGACTTAATATCTATTATTTAAAACCATACTGCTCTGGATGACAAAACAGCTTCAGTAGATAATACAACATTTTCAGGAGTAACCATAAAGCAAGTATCTTGGCAAACTTCTATAAATGATCAAAGACAGAAACTGAAAATACAAATAAATGGTATTATTATTGAAGGTTTACTAGACATAGGTGTGGATGTAACAATTTCACCAAAATCTTGGCATCCAGATTGGCCTTTTCAGAAGGTCAGGCTAATTCAAAATGATGATGAAGTGTTTAAAGGCAAGATCAGCACCCATACATGAATGGATCCAAAATACAGCTGATATTCGATTTCACACTTAGGATGATACTTGCATAGAAGAAGTGATTTCTAAAAATTTTAAGGTTCTAGGGATTGGAACTTCATCTCAGGTAAAACAAAATACAAGGTGGGTTGGGTGTACAGGGCCAGAAGGGCAGATAGGGAAATTAAAGCCATATGTGGCTAACATAGCAATGAATTTATGGGGATGTGATTTGTTTCAACAATGGAAAAAACCGGATTAATATCCCTCCAATCTCAGAAACAAACCATAAAATAAAGAATGCTTCTGAGAGAAATATTCAAAGGCATTATAACATTATAACAACAGTTACCAACTGTTCAGGTTGTACATAAACAAGACACAGCAGCTGGTGGTCTTTAAAAGGTATCAAAAGCCCTACTTTTAAAATGGCTAACTGACAAACCTGTGTGGGTGGAACGATGGCCTTTGACATCAGAAAAATTACAGGCCTTAGAACAGCTGATAGAGGAGCAGCTAAATGCTGAACATAATTGAAGAATTGACCAGTCTGCTGTGGAATGGTCTGTACGTCAAATATGTTGCTCTGATTGGGTAAAATAAATAAAGTGCTGATTGGCCAATAGCCAGGCAGGAAGGATAGGGTAGGCGGGACAAGGAGGAGGAGAATGCTGGGAAGTAAAGGCTGGAAGAGAGAGCTGCCAGCTGCCGCCATGACAAATGAGATGTAAGGTACTGGTAAGCCATGAGCCACGTGGCAACTTGTAGACTAACAGAAATGGGTTAATTTAAGATATAAAGACCTAGATAGCAAGAAGCCTGCTACGGCCATACAGTTTGTAAGCAATATAAGTTTCTGTGTGTTTACTTGGTTGGGTCTGAGCATTTATGGGCCTGGTGGGTGAGAGAGATTTGTCCTGACTGTGAGCCAGGCAGGAAAACTCATTCTCCTATATTTGTCATTAAAAATAAATCTGGAAAATGGAGAATAGTAACAGATCTAAGAGCCATCAACACGGTGATCCAGCCAATGGACTTTTTACAGCCTAGAATTCCCTTGCCTTCTTTATTACCTAAAGGATGGTCCATTATAGTGAATGATTTAAAAGACTGTTTTTTACTATACCTTTACAAGAACAGGATAGAGGAAAATTTGCATTCACCATGCCTACTTATAATAATTCCCAGCCTGTTAAAAGTGGAAAATTCTTCCACAAGGGAAGTTAAAAACCTTTTGTCCATATTTTGTACAATAGCTATTGGAAATAATTTGTAAACATGTTCCTCAATCTATAATTTACCATTATAGGGATGATATCTTACTAGCTGATTCAGATGCAGATACCTTAGGAAAAATGTTTGAAGAAGTAAAGAAAAATCTGCTCTGTCAGGGATTACAAATTACTCCTGAAAAACATACTGAGAGGAGATTCTATTAATTACCTAGGACATAAGATAGGTTTACAAACAATTCAACCACAAAAAGTATAAATCAGGAGAGATCAATTATGAACTCTTAAGGATTTTCAAAAATTGCTGGGAAGGTATTAACTGGCTATGGTCCACAGTCATATTAACTACTCAAGAACTAGGTAACTTATTTCTAAATTTATAAAATGATAAGGACTTAAATATAGTCCAAGAAAATTATGAGCTGATGTTGAAAAGAATTGGCTTTGGTAGAAAATAAACTACAGGATGCACATGTGGTCTAGAGTTTGACTGTATCCTAATATTACTACCCTCTATTCATTCTCCTACAGGAATTCTTATGCAGAGAGAAGATAATATTTTAAAATGGATATTTTTACCTCACAGAGTAAAAAAAATTAAAGACCTATGTAAAAAAGGTTTCTGAATTGATTCTGGAAGGAAAATTGAGACTTCATCAATTAACAGGAATAGAGCCAGTAGAAATATGGTACCTTTTAATAATGCTGAAATTGCCTTATTATGGGCAGAAAATGAACATCGGCAAAGAGCTTGCAGAAATTTCTTGGGAGAGATTCTCAACAAATATCCCAAAAGCAAGAGACTTCAGTTTATAAAAAGAACTAGTTGGATCTTTCCTCACATTGTATGGAGAACACCAATTTCTGGAGCCCCTACATTTTATACTGATACAAATAAATCAGGAAAGGCAGGTTATAAGTCAGGAAATTTAAGTAAAGTAGTTCAAAGCCCTTATGATTCTGTTCAAAAGTCAGAATTATATGCTATTCTCATGGTATTATTAGATTTTTCCAGAACCTCTTATAGTTAGTGACTCTCAATATGCAGAAATAGTTGTTTTATGTATCAAAACTGCTGAATTTATACCAGATGATTCAGAATTAACTTTGTTATTTATTCAATTACAAGAAATAATCAGAAATAGAAATCATCCCTTGTGTATAACACACATCAGATCCCATATGGGTCTACCAGGCCCTTTAGCACCAAGTAATGATGGACTTGATCCGCTATTGGTAGGAAATATCCTAAAAGCTTTAGCATTTCATAAAAAACACCGTATTAACAGTAAAGGTTTGAAGAAAGTTTTCTATCACTTGGTAACAAGCCAAGAAAATTATATAGAAATGTCCTACTTGTTCTTTGTATAACCAAATTCTATTATCTGCTGGAAGTAACCCAAAAGGTATCCAAGGAAATGAAATGTGGCAAGTGGATGTGTTTCATTTTGCAGAGTTTGGGAAGTAAATGTATGCACACCATACCAGAGATACACATCTAATTGCACTTTAAAAGATATGCATTTGGACTGGATATTATGAATGCAATTCTTACCTGATAATTGTTCTCACTGTATATAGTTTTACTGTGTTAGAATTAAAACCTTCTTTTTTTTATTTAGACAAAAAGAGGGAAACATTGTGGGATACTTTCATAGCACTCTGACACTCCTGAGACTGCCAGTAAAGTTTACCTTGAATCAGAGAGCAGAGCTAGCTGCTAGCTGACCAGAATTGGCCACAGAGGTTTTGGAGGCCCAGGACATATAGAGACGCAGGAAGTAGTAGGAAGGGCTGAGAAAGATGTGTAGCCCCTTTTGGAGTGAGGAAGGAAAGAGAGAGAGGAGGTTACTGGTAGCGTCTTTGCTGCTTCTCTGATCAATCAGGTTTTTACCTCAATATCTGACTCCCAAGTTTCATTTAATAACAGAACAATATAAGTAATCACTGCGGCAGATTGAAGAAGACTGAAGAGATACTGCATCTACACTCATGTGGACTCCTATCTATTCACAGATCTGGTTATTTTTTTGGGGGGGAGTTGTTTTTACAAATTATATGACACTTTTACATAAGTATCAGTTTCCTAATTTCAGTCACTGTGCTGTGGTTATAAGGGAGAATATTCTTCTTCTTTTTCCTCTTTTTTTAATTTAAGAAATTTTTTTTTATTCATTTTATATACCAACCACAGATCTCCCTCTCATCCCTCCTCCCACTACCCCCCAGCCTTACCTCCACCCCCATCCCTTCCTCCAAAAGGGTAAGGTCTCTCATGGGGAGTCAGCAAAGCCTGGTACATTCAGTTGAGGCAGGACCAAGCCCCTCCTCCTGCATCAAGGCTGAGCAAGGTGGTCACCATAGGTAATGGGCTCCAGAAAGCCAGCTCATGTATCAGGGATAGATCCTGATCCCACTGCCCGGGCCTCCCCAAACAGACCAAGCTACACAACTGTCTCTCATAAGCTGCTCCAGAGCTTGTCACAATGACCATCTTTCTGACATCTCAATCCAAACACACATAAATTCCTCTAAGCCTGTGTGATCTTCCCCTATGTGCATCTGGCACTTCCACAACTCTAGGAAGACATTTAGACATATAATAGATACTTGTGCAATAAATGAATGGCCAAACAGGGCCTGGTGTATGAGAATGAGTGAGTGACTGGGTAACCTTTGTGAGGGGGGGATGGGAAGGAAGATACAGGAAATGAGAAAAGGAAAGAGCAGCAGAACAGGCTACAGGGAAGCAGAAATTTCATGCAATCTGTGCTGTGATCCACTGTAGGTCTGGCATGAGCTAAAACTCAATATATTCTTGAACTTTCTGTTACTGTGATCAAAATACCCCAAATAACAACTAGTGAGGAATTTGCTTTAGCCCACGGGTTCTGAGGGCTCAGTCCATCATGACAAGGAGAGTGTGGTAGCAGGGGTGGCTACATCGCAGCAGTCAGGAAGCAAAGGGACATGCTGGCCTTGGCATGGTTCTTCCTTTCTCCTCCTCCATTTCACCAGAGCCTAAGCCCATGGGGATGCACCATAGGTACACAGTCAGCACGAGCCTTTAACTTCTAGTTGTTCCTTTCTGGAAACACCTTCACAGACATGCCATCACCTGCCCCCATTCCACTCTCCTAATGGTTCTGAATCCAGTCATGTTGACAATGAAGGCCAATCATCATACTCAGTGAACACTTGCTATTGGCATGCCAAGCATGGAGCTAGGGGAGGCCTACACTCACGCCAGAAGGCAGCCTCTCTCTTAAGGACTCTTGAATCTCACGCCCGAGGTTAGAAATGTAGCCCCATCTACTGTGCTTCTCATGCTTGGGATGCGGGCTCAGCTCTTGGAGAGCAGGTGTGTGACCTCAAGGTTCCTTACCTCATGGCTGTTCGTGTAGGACTTCGCTCTCTCTTCGCACAGGTGGAGCTTCTCTCGAGGGGGCTGGAACAGTGCCGTCTGAGGCAGCTTGTTTGAGATCCTCTTCTTAGAAGTGACACTGACAGCAGCGACGACTTCGTCAAGGTGGCTGGACATGGGGACTTCCTGTGACTCCTGCATGTTCTCAAACACATTGTCCTCTAATCGTCAAATGAAAAAGAAAGGTGTTGAGTGACCATTTCCAGAGCCACTTCTAAAAATTCACACTTTTTTCTCTAGAACTCCAGGTTAACGGCTAGGAAAATGCCAACATTATGCCTATGACTTCTTTAAAATGAAAAACCTTTCATCTCAAAAGGGCATGGTGGCTGGTGTTGAGTCCTTTTTAAAGTTTCAGGCTTATTTCCGCTAATCAAAACACAGATATCCCAAAAGAAATGATGTGAGTCCAAACGATTCACAAGGAAGCTATCTATAAGAAATGAGTACATATGAATCAATTGAACTGCAACTGACCCTGAGGCAGGAATGATTGTTGTTAATCTTTCAATATGGAAAAGATGGAGTAATTTATCTTATTGACTAAAATAATCACAACAACAAAAAACAGAACAAAAACAACAAAACCCTAGACAGACAAAAAGTTACAAAACAAAACAGGTTTAAAAGACAGCACCCTGGCCAGGCGCACGCCTTTAATCCAACACTCCGGAGACAGAGGTAAGTGGATCTCTGTGAGTTCAAGGCCAGCCTGGGCTACAGAGCGAGATCCAGGACAGGCTCCAAAGCTACACAAAGAAACCCTGTCTCGAAAAACCAAAAAGAAAAAAAGACAGGACCCTGGCAATAGATAATGATTTTTTCCTCCTATCCTCCCAGTCCCTCCCCATCTCCCCTCTGCCCTGTACCCCATCCACTCCTCCTCCATTTCTATTCAGAAAAGGACAAGCTTCCTGTGCATATGCATAAAACATACATACCAAGTTGCAGTAAAACTAAGCACCTCCCCATGTATTAAGGCTGGGCAAGGCAATCAAGTATGAGGAGTAGTGTCCCAAAAGCCAGCAAAACAGTCAGAGACAGCCCCTGCTTCCATTGTAGGAATCCCACAAGGAGACCAAGCTATCCAACTGTCACATATATACAGCAGGCCTAGGTCAGTCCCATCCAGGCTCCCTGGTTGTCGGTTCAGTGTCTGTGAGCCCCTATGAACCCAGTTTGAGTCTGTGGGGTTTCTTGTGATATCCTTGACCCCTCTGGCTCCTACAATCCTTCCTCCCTCTCTTCAGCGGGATTCCCTGAGCTCGGCCTAATGTTTGACTGTGGGTCTCTGCATCTGTTTCCATCAGTTGCTGGATGAAGCCTCTCTGATGGCAACTGGGCTAGGCACCAGTCTATGAGTATAGCTGACTATCATTAGGCATCATCACATTGACATTTTTTTTTTCCAGTCCTGTTTGGTTCTATTCCAGGTCTCTGGGCCATCCACCCTCTGGTTCCTGGGCCATCCAGCCTCTGGATCCTGGCGTTCTAGGCAGTGTTAGAGGCATGCATGGATCTCAGGTTGGACCAGTCATTGGTTGGCCACCCCCACAATCTCTGAAGACACTGATTCTTGAGAGATGAAAAAAGTAAATGAACTGGGCAGCAGTGGCGCACGCCTTTAATCCCAGCACTCTGGAGGCAGAGTCAGGCAGGCTACAGAGTGAGTTCCAGGACAGCCAAGGCTATCCAGAGAAACCCTGTCTCAAAAAAACAAAAAAAGAAAGAAAGAAAGAAAGAAAGAAAGAAAGAAAGAAAGAAAGAAAGAAAGAAAGAAAGAAAGAAAAGAGAAAGAAAAAAGAAATAAAGAAAAGGAGGAAAGGAAGGAAGGAAAGAAGGGAGGAAGAAAGAAAAAAAGTAAACAAACCAAGACCCCAAATGCCTCAGTTTATTATTTTGAGTGTTTCCAGGACACAGGGCAAAGGAGAAGAACCCAAGAAGTTACTAGTGGACTCTGAGTTGGAAGAGAACTGAGAGCTTGGGAGACAAAGGTGGCTAGAGGTAACAGGGCAGTTTATCGAGGAGAATGGCACACAGGAAGAGGGCCTGAGATTAACTGAGGAGTCCCCTCAGATATGGGGAGAGATGTTAATCAGTGTGTAAGAAAGATCCTCCTGTAACTTTAAAAAGAATGTGCCTAGTACCCCTTCAGGTTGGCACTGTCTATTCCCAGAAATTAAACAAGAAAATGACGTATTGGTTAAAGTATTCAGGAAGGCTTTTTCTCTTCAGTTGTAGAGAATAATTAACCCCAGACCCAACACTGCTTAGAGTTACATGATGAACAAGAGATATGGGAAATAAAGGCTCATAATGAGAACATTCAACTCAAACCAACTCCAAATTAATGTGGATGTTGAATCAATAAAAAAGACACCACAACACTTATTGTAGTTGCATTCCATAGAATGTAATTCCATGGGGGGAAAACTTTTTTCAAATTGAACTTGGAGATAAGAAAAACATATTCTAGGTAGGATCTACCTGGGTGATAGGTTAAGCACTGTAGAGGGGAGAAGAATGGACTTACAAACACAGCAACAGAAATGATGGCTCCCAGATCCAGAGCTGGCGGCAAATGTACCACTACCATGTTGGGAAGCTGGAGCGAGCAAAAAATGCTGCAGTTTAAAGCAATAGATTCACAATAAGACAGATTCAGATGGGATAAACCTCTAAACAGTTTACAATGTGTGTAAAAATGTACATAGGCTTGGAAGAGAGAAATAAAAGTAATATATGCAGTTATATAAAGAGTTTTAAAAAAATAAAGTCTTTAAAAAGAAAGCAAAGTAATATAAAAATAAGCCACGTAAAGATAGATATCACACAGAGAATCTGGATTGTGTTTTCTTTGGGATTTTTAGCTGCAGAATTACATTTGATTGTAAAAGCTGTTAAATCAATATATATATATATATATATATATATATATATATATATATATATATATTTTTTTTTTTTTTTAAGGTACCTTGACTTCAAAATTTGGATCTAAGGATACGTTGCTTTGGAAAGGAGGCTCTGCTTTTGTTTCCATAAAAGTGAGGCTATGGTTTGTTCCAGATTAAGATACATCAGGTTTGACCAGCCAAGATCCCCTGAAAGGTCTCCAATGACACCATGGCCCAGATGATCCAACATCCAGAATGGTTTCAAGGCAACTGGCTGAGACAATACAGCCTCACGGACTACTCCATAATCCTAAAGTTTTCTTTATGTCCCCATAAGATAGTGCCCCCCTCCAGCAGGAAGTAGTATGAGAAACTACATCCAAACTCCCAAATATACCAAGCTGGCTTTGGAGATGGAATTGGCTCACTGCTTCTCTAAACCCAAGCATATTGCTAAAAGAAAAGGTTGAGAGATTCTTCTGCCCCATATCAGAAGAGCCCTCTGGTGTGAGACAGAGAAAACCAATATTTTTATTTAAAGCAGGTTGATTATAAATGCAATCTCTTTCTAAAGAAGAAAAGGGGATAGTATAGATATGATAGGATAAAAGGGTAGATTAATGAACTACTTTTAAAGAGCAACAACTTGTTTAGAAATGTTTTACATTGCTATGGATTTTAGATTATTGATACAAGTTTAAACTTAATTTTGTTACACTATATATATTTCTACTCTTGTTTAAGGTATTATGTTTGTGCAGCTCATTTGAAATTGTAGCAGATAATTGAGAAATACAGATTAATAATTAGTCTTCTATGATAGCAAAACTTATAGTCAATGTTAGTTAAGTTTTCTAGATATACATAGAAATATTTCAATTAGGTAGGTAATCTTCAAACACTTCAAAGACCTATAAAATATGGCATTTAAAATGTGCTAAAAACTTAGACTTTCTGGACAGTGAGACACATCTGCTCCTGGCAGCACCAATTTACTTCAAAGAAAAAGATGGGCATCAAAGACACTCCATATGGATTTATCTTCTTCTTGGCAAAAATAGCCATTTGGGCAAGAAATTGTTCTTGCCTAGACTGCTTGACAAAATGTTGCATTGACTGGACATGGAGGACCCATAGGAAGGTGACCACTGAACTTTGCAAGGCAAAAATGGTCCTTTAGGTTCCTACTTTGCAGAAGAAACTGCCAGACATTCTACAGGACACAGAGAGAAGTGACTGGGAGACTCTAGGCCTAGAGGCTGAAGAACAGATGCCCCAACATTGCAGAAGAACTTTGGGTGACTGTCTAGGCAGTTAGCTGTCTCTGTCATTCTAGATTTTTTGAAAGTTGATTATAATGCATTTCCTGTTTACTTAGGTAATATACTCTTCTGAGGTCTTTGTTGTAGTTGAAGACTAGATAGTTATAATTTCCTTAGTTATGAGAAAAGATAAGTTGGATATGAAACTTTAGACTCACAAATATAGGGTAGATAGGATATCTTCTTTAATTTTGCCAAATACAAATAGACTAGATATTATAACTGGAATTCTTGCTTGATAATTGTTTTGTTATATGTAATCTTACTATGTTAAAGTTAAAACCTACCTTTAAAAAAAAAGTGGGGGGGAAGTGTTGTGGATATCACTCTGTATGCTGTGAATGTGTTGCTCTGATTGGTTAATAAACAAAGTACTGATTGGCCAGTAGCCAGGCTGGAAGTATAGGCAGAACAAAGAGAGAGGAGAATTCTGGGAACAGGAAGGCTGAGTCAGGAGATGCCGCCAGCCGCCACCAGGAGAAGCAAGATGTAAAGATACCAGTAAGCCACAAGCAATGTGGCAAGGTACAGACTTATAGAAATGTGTTAATATAAGATGTAAGATCTAGCTAGCAAGAAGCCTGAGACATTAGGCCATACAGTTTTAATTAATATAAGCCTCTGTGTGTTTATATAGGTCTGAGCGGCTGCGGGCCTGGGCAGGACTGAAGAAAACTCCAGCTACAAAACTCAGTGACTGAGCTGTGAGGCAAGAGCAACGTGTGCCATATGCAGATAATTTAGGTCTCTAAAGGCAAGCAGATGGGAGGCCCGTGTGAACAATTCATAGCCAGACTTTTCCAAATTGAGAAAAGTACAAACCCAGAGATCCTGGAAGTCCAATGAATAGTAAACACAGAAACACAAAGAAAATGCATGGAGGCACATCACAACCCAAAACTGTGGAAAAGAAAACCATTAGTAGTCAGGAGAAAAGAAAGAAGTAGTCAGGTGGTGGCACATGTCTTTAATCCCAGCCCTCGGGAGGCAGAGGCAGGTGGATCTTTGTGAGTTTGAGGCCAGCCTGGTCTACAGAGTGAGTTCCAGGAAAGGCTCAAAGCTACACAGGGAAACCCTGTCTCGAAAAACAACAACAACAACAACAACAACAACAAAAAAAAAACCCTTAGTAAGAGAAGTGTGTGTGTGTGTGTGTGTGTGTGTGTGTGTGTGTAATGGAATGATTATAAGGGGGCATGAGGAGCATTTGCTCTGATGGTCATGTCCACATTATAGGATTATGATGGTCGTTTATGGGCATACACTTGTCAAAGTTGATCAAATGTATACTTTTGTGCCAGTTAATAAAGGTGCTAGAAGCATACATATAAACCAGCCTTTCCGAGACCTCTCTCTCCACTCCTCCCATCTCTGCTGGGATTTGTCCAACTCTGATTCTGTTATTTGCTTCAACAGCACATTGAGTTTCCATCCTACCATCATTCATTTAGTGATCAACTTAACATTTATTGGGTTCTGTTATCAGCAACGTACCGTACTAGTGTAAAATGTGGAAAACGGGAGCCCAGGAAAGTAAAATCTAGCAGGTAAAAAGACTGCAGAAGCCTGGTGGCTAGTCAGACTTCAGCAATGGGAACACTGTGGCAGGGGCATTCAGCTAGCTTGTAAAGATTTTGGAGGGCAAGGGCAGAGAAGAGGAAACACCCAAGCAAGGAGAATGAATATCCAGCAACCTTTGGAATTGGGAACATAAGATGAATACACGGCCAGCAGAAGGCAGGTTGTGTGGTGTGTGGCGATCATGGATTTCGAACAGTGGCAGCACACCGGAGCCACAGATGTTACTGTGCCTTCCCCCCAGGAGGGCTACTGACAGATGTGATGAAGAGTCGGCAAACAGAAATACAGGTTCCTCAAAAGGCGGGCCCTACAATCCAATAAATGGGTAGACGGGAACAAGCATTTTGCTTAAGTTCTTTTTAAGCCTCGGACGTGGCATAGCACCCAAGAATTTCTCACAGAAAGTACTTTCCCACACTTTTGATCATGAGAGGGTCCCTACCTCCCCCAGAGCACAAAGCTTATAGAACCAGCACTTTGCAAATACTGCTGTCTGAGGTACCCCTATGTTCCCCCATCTTACAGGAGCAAAGTTGGGGGCTGTTTCAGGCTGAAAAGGCACTAATTTCAAGCTAAATGTGTGACTGACTTTATTAGGCAGAACTGGTGAGCCATAGGTTTTTAGCAGGGAAGGAGGATGAAGGTGTTCCCAAAGCTATTGATACCTAATTCACAGACAACCTCACCAAGCTCTGAGAGACGGAGCGGCCATGACTTTCAAGCTTTAGTCATTCTGGTGCCATCCTGATGACTTTTGCATATCAGTATTCAGTCCATATTCACATTGGTTAGCTTTTTCTTTAAATCCATATGCTTTTAAAAAACCAAAATGCTGCTGGGTGTGGTGGCACTTGCCTTTAATCCCAGCATTCGAGAGGCAGAGGCAGGTGGATCCCTGTGAATTCAAGGCCTGCCTGGTCTACAGACAGAGTTCCAGAGCAGCCGGGGCTGTTACATAGAGAAGAACTGCCTTGAAAACCAGAAACAAACAAGCAAGCAAGCCTCAAATGCCTACTTCAGATTCATTCTTGCAAACAGTGAATGGTGGTAGTTTAGTGTGCTAGCTACATTCCCACAACACACATCAAAATACAAATAGTAATATTTTAAAAGGGTGCCAGAGTCCCACCTAAGAACACAAGTCTAATTACTGCATGCATTTGGAAAAATTCTAAATTCTAAATTGGAGCCTGATTATCTTTAGTTTATATTCAGAGCGGCATATTCCATAAAAATGGACTTACTGACTTAGGGTCCGGGAGACAGCTCAGTTGGCAAAATGTTAGCCTTGCAAACTGAGGACTTTAGTTTGATCCCAGAAATCACGTTTTTTTTAAAAAAAATCTAGGTTTGGCAGTGTGTGTTTGTAATCCCATTGTGTGGGAGGCAGAGACAGGTGGATCCCTGGGACTCAGAGACAGCTAGCCTAGCCTAAACATCAAATCTCAGATCCCAGTGAGAGATCTCACCTCAAAAATAAATAAATAAATAAAAAATAAAATAAAAAAATCAAGGTGGGTGGATCCTGAGGAAGAACACCCACAGTGTCTCATTTCCATTCAAATACACACTCATGCACAAGCACACAAACCATAAAAATAAAATAAATTATAATGCTCTTAACACATGTTAAAGCTTCTCCCAAGAAAGTCTCATATGTCTTCAGTAAAGGTATATGGTCTAACCATCACCTCATTAACCAAAGTTAAAAATAGTTAATGAATATACTAGTGAGATTATACAGAATTAAGTCAGTTACATGGTGGTAGTGGGAAGTTAGAGAAACAGAAGCAAGGTGCTGGGTGGTGGGGAGAGGTGGGCTGCTGAATGGAACACTTGCTGTAACCTGAGATCTGCTTCGACACATAACTTAAAGGAAGACAGTGAAGACAGGCCCCACCATTTGCATGCTGGGACTCTAGGGTTATTATTTAATCATTCTGGGATAAATCCTGTGGCTGGTTTACAATAAAGTTTTATTGGAAACCGGTCACATTCATTTACTTACATAATGTCTACGGCTGCTCTTGCACTATAAGCCTGGCTTATTTATGACCTCGCCCTTCCCAGAAAAACACACCGAAGCAGCAGGATACAACGGAGAAGCCAGTTTAATAAGATGATTAACTTCACCCAGTTGAACCGAATTTGAGCTTGTAAAAGACATTTACATAAAAAACATTCCCTTTGGAAGTTAGAAACATACAACTACTTCTGAGTGGTTTTATTTTTTGGTACTTACAACCCCATTTGAGGCTGGCTAGAGGTCAACTGAAACAGGCTAGGGAAAGTGTGTGGACTCTTTCATAGTCTAAAGCAGAGCTCTGGGGGCTGGAGACACAGCTCAACCATCAAGAGCTCATGCTGCTGCTGCAGCGGATCCCAGGTCAGTTTCCAGAACCTACATTTTGATGTTCTCAACCACCTCTCACCCAGCTCCGGGGGATCCCATGCCCTCTTCTGGTCTCAAGGGGCCATCTGCACTCATGTGCACATACTTACACACGTAATTCAAATTTTAAAATCCTTAGGGGAAAAGTCAAAATAAAGATTTACAGGCATCAGGAAAGATGCTGTCTTAGGGTTTCTATTGTTGTGATGAAGCACCATGACCAAAAAGCAGTTGGGGAAGAAAGGGTTTATTCAGCTTATGTTTCCTTCATCACCACAGGAAGTCAGGACAGGAACTCAAACAGAGCAGAAACCTGGAAGCAGGAGCTGATGCAGAGGCCATGAAGGGGTGCTCCTTACTGGCTTCCTTCCCCTGGCTTGCTCGGCCTGCTTTCTTATAGAACTCAGGACTACCAGGCTAGGGATGGCACCACCCACCATGGGCTGGGCCTTCCTCATGGATCACTAATTGAGAAAAATATCTTACAGTTGGAGCGCATGTAGGCATTTCTTCAGCTGAGGCTTCCTCCTCTCTGATGACTAGCTTGTGTAGCTGGAGAGCTTTTCTCCAGGTCCCACTAAGCCCCAGCAGTCCGGTAGCCCGGTAGCCCACTTATAAAATGAATACACAGACACTTATGTTATTTAAACTGCTTGGCAATTAGCTCAGGCCTGCCATTGTCTAGCTCTTATTCTTTCTTTCTTTTTTTTTTTTTTTTTTTTTTTTTTTTTGGTTTTTTCAAGACAGGGTTTGTCTGTAGCTTTGGAGGCTGTCCTGGAACTCGCTTTGTAGACCAGGCTGGCCTCGAACTCACAGAAATCCACCTGCCTCTGCCTCCCGAGTGCTGGGATTAAAGGCGTGCGCCACCACCGCCCGGAGCTCTTATTCTTATATTCAGCCCATTTCTGTTAATCTATACTTTGCCATGTGGCTCCTGGCTTACCTGCACCTTACATCTCACTTGTCATGGCCGCCGCTGGCAGCTATCCCCGCCTCTGCCTTCCACTTCCCAGAATTCTCTTCTCTGCTTGTCTCACCTATACTTCCTGCCTGGCTACTGGCCAATCAGTGTTTTATTTTAACCAATCAAAGCAACACATTTGACATACTTAAACATCCCGCAGCAAACTTGTGTCAAGTTGACACGCAAAACCAGCCAGTTCAGGTGTCTACTAAGAGAAGGGGAGCTTTTCTTTCCCTTGATTGCTGGGGGGATGTCTTTCTGTATGCTGTGAATATATGTTGCTCCCATTGGTTAATAAATAAGCTGCTTTGGCCTATGGCAAGGCAGCTTAGAGGCAGGCAGGAAATCCAAGGAGAGAGACAGGAAAGAGAAAAGCGGAGTCTGGGAAAAGACATCAGCCTGTCGCCCAAGGAACAACATTCCAGCAGACCCGTAAAGCCATGGAACACATGGCAAAACATAGATTAATAGAAATGGGTTAATTTAAGCTATAAGAGCTAGCTAGCAAGAGGCCTGCCATAGGCCATACAGTTTGTAAATAATATTAAGCCTTAATGATTATTTTATAAGCGGCTGAGAGACTGTGGGGCTGGGTGGGCCTGGGTGGGCCTGGAGAAACTTACGGCTACACTTGATAGCAATATGGAATGGTAGTCAAACAGAGATGGAGGAAGCACCCAAGGTCCCAGTGTGAGAAAGCTGTAGAGGCTGCTACACATTTCTACTGACTTTCTCACTCCTGGGCAGCCCCTAAAACCCATTATCCAAACTGTGCCTAAGCCCCACTATACCGACCCAGTACTATGCTGCGTCCCAAGCTGTTGGCTGGCATTTAGAAAGTATCTTCTTGCTTTCTGCTTCCTCGTCTGTCCAACCTATGTTGGCTGATGAGATGGCCGTTTCCATAGGTGTTATGGTCTAGATAAAGAGCCTGGACTATTGTTCAGATGCTGAGAGTCAAGAACTTGCACTGTCCCGACTGCCTGCAGGATTCGGGCAACACTAACAGCTAATAAGCTTGATGCCTCCCATCTTTACCACCCAGGGCTCTTATTACCACTGCGGCAGTGGTAATCGTCAGCGGGCAGACAATGCTGTTCCTATCTGTTCTCATTAATGGGGAAAATGAAGCTGAGAAAAGGTAAACAACTTGAATGACATCACAGGGCCAGAAACAGGACTCCAATCTTCTAATAATTTACTAAAGTTCTGTATCTTATTGGCTTCCACTTAATATTTATTTTGGACCTCTGAACCTAATGTTAAGCTTTGAAATATGTGTCTATTTTTTTTTGTTTTCACGATAAAAGGTGGTTTGCTTCATGCTGCCTCTTAATCCCATATCCTTACAAAAAAACAAATACACATACATATATGCATGCATATACAGAGTGTTCATAGGTGGGATATAACATGAATTTTTTTACTAAAGTATTTTCATTAAAACTGAGCCATTATTTCAATATTATAAGGCTCGCAAACAAATAAAAATAGAACTGCTATATGACTCAACTACACAACTCCTAGGCAGGCATATATCCAAAGGACTCTGTCCTACTACGGAAATATTTACACATCCAATGTTTACTGTTGCTCTAGTCACAATAGCAAGGATTATAAATGGGATCAGCCTAGATGTCTATCAAAAAATGAATGGATAATAAAAATGTAGTACATGTACACAGTGGGATTTTATCCACCCACTAACTAAATTTAAATTATGAGACTTGCAGGAAAATGGATGGAACTGGAAAACACTATATTAACCAGGGTAACCCAGGCTAAGAAAGGCAAATGTTACATGTTCTCCCTGTATATGGGTCTTAGCTTTGGGACTGTTATATATGTACATCTAGGAGGAAGTAAGTGGACAAAGCCAGGAACTAGAAGTTGCCCAAGAGGTAGGTGTGTGTGTGTGTGTGTGTGTGTGTGTGTGTGTGTGTGTGTGTGTGTGAAGCATTGAGGGAGAGAGGTGGGGAGGGTAATGGGACCTATGTGATATGAAAGTAGAAGCTGGATAACTGGAGTCGGGGAGGGTACCTGGTTGGGAAAATGGGAGTGAAAGGGAGAACCAATCACACCTAGCCAAGCATGAAAATGATATGAGAACACCTGTTATTTCATAAGCTACTGGAAACAAATGAGCAAATAGGAATTTCACATAAAGACCTAGATTTCTGGGGTTTCAGTCTTCTCGGAAAACTCAGAACATCTGTCAACATTAGGCCCAGGCAAGAGTCAGCCAGGGCAAAGAGGTAGCTGTCCCTACAGGCCAGGGAACTCGCTAGCTCTCAGGGGACCACAGCTCCCCACTGGCTCCTGGGCATAGAGAGTAGTGACCATTTGTCATGGTGCTGCTGTTTTTCTTTGTGTGTGACAGCAGGTTTCTGTATTTACCTCTCTTCTGAAGTGAGAGAGAGAGCAGACACAGAGGGGTTGTGATTGTCCTGGCCCACGCCACTCAGTCCCCAGATTTCATCTAAGGCATTGTTGGCTCCAGGACACTGCTATTTCACACATCACTTGCAATGTAGTATGTGTTCTAATCTGAGATGTTTAACTGCCAAAGTAAATGTGTGTTTCTGAACGACAGGAGTCATGCTACCTGTCTGACTTCCACAAGGATCAGAACCAGGGACCTTGCTTTAAATACACATTTCCAGTCTGTCTTGGGCCATGTAGGAACACCATTCGTTTGAAGACCTCTTCTTCAGTTCACTTACTTTGAGCTACACGCTTATCAGCAGCTGCTTTTCCTTTCTTTGTAACAGCCATAGCTGGGGCTTAAAATTTCATTCGAAATCAGCCCAGGCTCCATACACCACCTTCTCCCTGCCAGCCTTGAACTCAGCTTCACAGGCCTTTCTCAGTCGGCATTCACAACTGCCAGTCAGACTTACCTAATCAATGGATGCTATTCCTTCTCCCAGACCTGCCTAGTAGAGTGCTGAGACACACGATAGGCCTCAGACCAGTGAGCAGAAGAGGCCTGGAGTGGATCTCAGCCTCCCAGTTCCAAGGGGTGATAGTTAAAATATTTAATAACTGGAAGATCAGGGGATCCACTCATCTGTGTAGGTGGCAACTATGCAAGAGCAGGATTTGGAGGATCCCCAGTGTTCCAGCTGGTAACTCTTTGGTGCTGCCTTGTGGGAAGGTGGGGGGGGGGCGCTAACGGAAGAGGGCATGTAGTAGAATATTTGAAGGTGTGTTACTTGTATGTATTTCATGTTGCATTTGTTTAACTCTGTGAAGCTGTGTTACTGTGTCTGTCTAAAACACCTGACTGATCTAATAAAGCACTGACCAATAGCAAGGAAGAAGAAAGGATGGGCAGGGCTGGCAGGCAGAGAGAATATATAGAGAGAAAGCCAGGAGGAGAGGGCTAGGAGCCAGAGAAGAAGGACTCCAGGGCCCAGCCACCCAGCTACACAGCGAGCCACAGAGTAAGAGTTAAGATGTACAGAAGTTAGAGAACAGGGAAAGCCCAGAGGCAAAGGTAGTTGGAATAAGTTAAGGAAAGCTGGCAACAAACTAAGCCAAGCTAAGGCCGGGCATTGATAATTAAGAATAAGCCTCCATGTGTGATTTATTTGGGAGCTGGGTGGTGGGCCCCACAAAGGACCAGAGGCCAACCAACAACAAAAACTGGCTTACCAACTTGGACTCAAATATCCATCTAGAGCCTGAGAAAGCTGAACAAAAAAGGGACAGGGCTCCTTTAAGAGTTTCTGCAGGACAGTTTCTGCAGGTCAGTGAGCCACTGAGCCTCAGCTAGTTTGTTAAATAGAAACAAAAATCTAAGTAAAAAACTCCTGCTGCAGTGCAAGCAGTGGCATTCTAGAGCTCTAGGAAGGCTGAATGCGGTTTCCAGTCAGACAAACCTTCATGCGTGGCTTTCATGGCGGAGCCATGGGAGAGCTGCGAAAACATGGAGAAACCAAGTGTAGGTTAGCACTTTAAAAGTTTGCTTTATGTGGTCAAAAAAAGGCCAGAGATATTCAGTAAAGGAGGTCTAGGTGGAAAAAAACCCCTCTAAACAGGTTAGTGTGTTTAATAATGTGTGTAGGCTTAAGAAGGAAAGAAAAAGGGATAGACAGTCAGAAATAAATTAATTGTTCAAAGATGGTCTTTAAAAAGAGTAAAAGTAATATCAAAGAAAAAAATCCGCCGGGCGGTGGTGGTGCACGCCTGTAATCCCAGCACTCGGGAGGCAGAGGCAGGCGGATCTCTGTGAGTTCGAAGCCAGCATGGTCTACAGAGCGAGGTCCAGGACAGGCTCCAAAAAGCTACAGAGAAACCCTGTCTCAGAAAACAAAAAAGAAAGAAAGAAAAGAAAAAAAGCCATGTAAGATGGGAAATACACAGGCAGTTTGGATCCTGCCTGTTATTGTGTTGATTTTGAATTTTTTGACTGTTGAGAAGCAAAAGAGAGCTGCTAAGACAGCTGAGATTGTGAACTAGACAGCTAAACTGAACCAATCTCAATATTTTAGAAATGCCTACTTGAAAAACTTGAAAAAAGAAGTAAAAAAAATATATATTTGTCAAATGGAAATCTAAACTGCTTTGGAGTTTTGTTCCCCCAGGAGATGAGAGGCTGTGGGTTCCTTCAGGGTTAATATGGATCAGGCTTGATCAGGGGAGACCTCCTGAGACTTGACAGGTGATATCTATCAGTAATGGTTACTGCTGGTCTTCCCAGGACTTGGTCATTATCTCAGATTTTCTCTCTGGGACCCTAACGACACTTTGTCCACAGGCAGCAGGAAGAAGCAGTTTGGAGAAAACTACACCCACATTACCAAGAGTTGGGGGGTATGGGTGGCTTTTGGTTATTTGATGGGTTATGGATGTTTGTTATCATTTAGGGGAATATAGTATATTGATACAAATTTGAAGTTATTTTTGTTACTCTGTATATATGTTTCTACACTTGTTTAAAGAATTTTTGTATATTGAAAAAAATTTAAGGCTATTTTTGTTATAACATATTATATGTATGTTTCTACTCTTGTTTAAGATATTGTACCTATGCAGTTTATTTAAAAATGTAAAGTTCTAGTTTTTGAAAGCTGTTATTTTAAACTATATACAGTAGCCAAGAAACATAGGTCAGTAGTCAGTCATTTATAACAATCAAATTTGTAGATATGTTGGGTATGTTTTCCAGATCCCATAGAGATATATTTTAGATAGGTGGTCTTCAAATACTTCAAAGACCTGTAGAATATGGCATTTAAAATGTTTTGTTAACTTAAAGTTTTTCATGACAATGAGACACATCTGTTCCTGGCAGCAGCCATTTACTTCGGAGAAGATGATGGGCATTGAAGAAACTCCTTATGGAGTTTGCTTTTGTTGTGGCAAGGTTGGCCACTGGGCAAAGAAATTGTTCTTGCCTTTGACTGCTGACAATGTGCTTTGCAGACTGGACATGGAGGACACAAAGGAAAAAGACTATTGAACTTTGCCCAAACAAGGCAGAACAGTCCTTCAAAATTCCTGCTTCACAGAAGAGTCTGCAAGATATTCAGCAGGACACACAGGAAAGTGATTGAACATTGCCACAAGGCAGGACAGTCCAAAATTCCTGCTTCATAGGAGAGTCTGCCAGATACTCTAGACCTGTAGGCTGAAGATGGATGCCCCAATGTTGCAGAGAAACTTTGGGTGACTTTCCAGTCTCTGTTGTTAGATAATATTATTTCCTTCCGGGTCTTTGATGGAGTTGAAGACTAAATAGTTATAGTTGCAGTTTTTCTTAGTTATGATAGAAAGTAAGCTAGGTGTAAAACTTTGGATTCACTAGGACAGGATGATAATGCTTTATTTTCCCTGACTATGCCAACTACAAAGGGACAGAATGTAGTGAATACAATCCTTACTTGGTAATTGTTATTGTATATAGTCTTACTATGTTTAAGTTAAAACCCTTTCATTTTTATTTAAACAAAAAAGGGGAAATGTAGTAGAATATTTGAAGGTGTATTACTTTTATTCATGTTGCATTTGTTTAACTCTGTGAAGCTGTGTTACTGTGCCTGTCTAAAACACCTGACTGATCTAATAAAGAACTGACTAATAACAAGGCATGAGAAAGGATAGGTGGGGCTGACACAAAGAGAAAATACCTAGATGGAGAAATCCAGGAGGAGAGGGCTAGGAGCCAGAGAAGGAGAAGGACTCCAGGGCCCAGCCACCCAGCTACACAGCAAGCCACAGAGTAAGAGTAAGATTTACAGAAGTTAGAGAACATGGACAGCCCAGAGGCAGAAGATAGTTGGAATAAGTTAAGGAAAGCTGACAAGAAATAAGCCAAGTGAAGACCGGGCATTGATAATTAAGAATAAGCCTCCGTGTGTGATTTCCTGGGGAGCTGGGTGGCAGGGCCCCCAAAAGACCAAAGACCAACCAACAAAAACAAGGGCAGGTATCCTCAGGGCAATGGCTCTTAGGAAATAATCATCATGATTGTGTCAGAGTATATGAGCTTAAAAACAAAACAAAAAACTGACCCAGATAAAGATAGGTCATTGGGAAATACCACAGAAAAACACAAAACACTGAGGCTAAGTAAAAATGAAACAAACTGTGATTAAATCCACAATAATTCCAGGAACTAAAGTAATAATTTAAAATATTTACATAAGCTTAAGTTCAGGCCCAGGTAGTTCCAGTGGTGAATTCTACCAAGCCATAAAAAAGGAAGCAAAATTAGACTTACAAACTGTGGAGCATTTTGAAAAAAACAAATGAAGCCAGATAGACACATGATGCACAGCAAATCAATATCTTTCTGTAAGTGTATACTGAACGTCAGGTGTAGCAACATAAAGGACCATATACTGTGGCCCAAAAGGTTTATTAAGAGAACAGAAAGTTGGGTTAACATATGATGCCAGGCAGTGGTTGTGGTGCACACCTTGAATCCCAGCACTTGGGAGGCAGAGGCAGGCAGATCTCTGTGAGTTCGAGGCCAGCCTGGTCTACAGAGTGAGTTCTAGGATACCTAGGGCTACACAGAGAAACCCTGTCTCAAAAACAAAAATGAGATATGTACTATATTCACAGAGAAGAAAACCACTTCATTGTGATAGATGCAGGGAAAATAGTTTTTTTCTTTCTTTTTTTTTTTTTTTTTAAAGTGTGTGGGAGCCAGGTGGTAGTAGTGGCGGTGGTGGTGCACACCTTTAATCCCAGCACTCTGGAGGCAGAGGCAGGTGAATCTCTGTGAGTTTGTGGCCAGCCTGGTCTACAAAGTGAGTTCCAGGACAGGCTCCAAAAGCTTCACAGAGAAACCTTGTCTCGAAAAAAAAAAAAAAAAAAAGTGTGTGGGAATATGTGTGTTGAGTATGTATGTGTGTGTGTAGTAGATGTGTAAGTATGTGTTTGTGTGAATACATGTGTATGTGCATATGGAGGGCAGAGATTGATGCTCAGTGTCTTCCTGAATCTCTTTCCACCTTTTTTTTTTTTTTTTTAATTTATTTTTTAGTTTTTGATTTTGTTTCAAGACAGGGTTTCTCTGTAGCTTTGGAGGCTGTCCTGGAACTCGCTTTGTAGACCAGGCTGGCCTCAAACTCACAGAGATTCATTCACCTGCCTCTGCCTCCCGAGAGCTGGGATTACAGGTGTGCGCCACCACCACCCGGTTCCACCTTAGTTTTTGAGACAGGATCTCTCCTGGACTTCAAACCAATTGACCAGTGATTGACGGATCCATTTGTGTCCCCTTGCCCAGCTCTGGGAATCTATACAGGGAGCTACCATGGGCAGCCTTTTACATGTGTGCTGGGGATCCAAACTCAAGTCCGTATGCTTGCATGGGAAGCACTTTGCTAACAGAGTCAGTCTCTTTGAGTACCTCCTTACCCCCAGGTCCAGTCACGCCTCAACAATCCTCCTGCCTGTATCTCCCATGTACTGAGAACATGGGCATCTGCCATCGCACCCGACAAGCTAATGTGGCAACTGATTGCTTTCCTCTTATGACAGGAAACAAGGATGTTTTCTCTCAACACTTGTCTTTAAGATTGTATTCCAATCAGAGTAACCAGGCAAGACAATTAAAAGCATGCTGATTGGAAAGGAAGAAGCAAATTTATTATGGAATGATCCCATATGTAGAAGCCTAGGAATCCAGGGACAAGGAAGAATAAAACTCCTACAAGCCCTGCTAAACACGCTCACTAAGTCCAGAGGATACAACAAAAATAACCTACATTCCTTCCCTCTCCCATCATTTCTATTCCTACTTTTTATTAGTTACATATTTGTTTGTTAAAACAGCATGTCCTTACACAGCCCTGGCTGGCCTGGAACAAAACCCTGTCCAGCAGGCTGGCCTTGAACTTGTATTGATCCTCACATCTGGCTCCCAAGTGCTGGATTACAGGTATGCACCACCACGCCAGCCACTGACATGTTTCTTTCTCCTGTCCTCCATCTTCGATGGTGTGTGCAGCTCTGTGTGCTCCTGGAGGTCAGAGGTCAGCCTCAGGTGTCACTCCTCAGAGTTACCCACATTGTTTTTCATTGTTGTTTGTCTTGAGCCATGATCTCTCACTAGGACCTGAACTGTGCCTCAGACTCCTGAGTGCTAGGACTACGGGTACTGCCCCAGAATGCCTGGCTTCAAAAATTATATTTATATATGCTGACAATATATAACCTGAAAATGAAATTAAGGAAACCTATTAACAATAGAAAAAAAAAAAAAACAAAACACCTTCTGAATAAATGTAATGAAATCAGAATATCACAGTTTGAATCTGAAAGGATTCCCATGGGTTCATATTTGAATGTTAGGTCCCCAGGCTGTGGAACTATTTTGAAGACTGAGTTTTTAGACGGTGTGGTGTGGTGTGGGTGGAGAAAGTAGGCCAGCAAGGGGTGGGGCCTTAAGACTATAACCACTGTGGATTCTAGCCTGTTTTCTCTGCTTCTGGTCTGCTGCTCTATGGAGAGTCCCTTCATGTTCCTGTTTCCTCTGCTGCAATGGGCTAAAACCATGAACCCAATGGGCAAACCCCTTTGGTCTTTTAAGTTGTCTCCGTCAGGCTTTTAGTTATTGCTATGTGGAAGTAACTAATACAAGACATGCACCGAAAATGAAGGGAATTACAGAAAGTTTAACTATAATGAAGAAACACTCCATAGTCATGGATGAGAGGTTTCACAATGTCTGCACACTGATCTGTAGGTTTGAAACAATTCCTATCAAAATATTAATTTTTTCTCTGCAGAAACTGAAATTTTTGTACTTAAATTCATATGGAAATGTAAGAAACTCCAATTAAATCAAACAATCCTTAAAAAAGGAGAAAACGGGGTAATTCATACTTGTAATTTTAAGTTACTATTAATATAAAAACTATAAAAAGTCAGCCAGGTGCCAGGCACGGTGGCACTCGCCTTTAATCCCAGCACTCGGGAAGCAGAGGTAGGTGGATCTCTGTGAATTTGAGGCCAGCCTGGTCTACAGAATGAGTTCGGTGGGACAGACAGGGCTGTTACACAGAGAAACCCTATCTCGAAAACAAAACAAAAGTCAGCTAGGTATGGTAGCACAAACCTGTAATAGCAAAACTTGGGAAGCTAAGTCAGGAGGACCATGAGTTTATGCTCAGCCTGGACCACATAGTAAAAAAAAAACCTGTTCCAAGCGCACACCTTTAATCCCAGCACTCTGGAGTCAGAGCCAGGCGGATCTTTGTGAGTTCGAGGCCAGCCTGGTCTACAGAACGAGATCCAGGAAAGGCGCAAAGCTGCACAGAGAAACCCTGTTTTGAAAAACAACAAAAAAATCCAAAATAAAACAAGAGGTCCTAACAAAGCCACAGTAATCAAAAACTGCTGAAGAAGTAAAATGTCGGTTCTGCGTTCTCAAGCTTGGTGACCAGCATGATGACTGCGGAAAAAGATGCCCTAGATCCTCGACATTTTGCTGGGGAGGTAGACAGTATGTCCTCATCAGGTAAACAATGGTAATTATGTCAGATGGCTATGTGAGTCAGCTTTTGATTGTCATAATCACTATGTAAGCTGCAGATATATCAAAACAGCTTTTGAGGAAGGCACCAACAGGCCAAACTGGATGGGGACAAACCCATGAGGCCTCAATACTACACAAAGAACTACAGGCAACTGAGGAATGCTGGAGGCGGGAGAGGAAGAGCATATCAATCAATTGGCAGTCCAGGGCCAGTCAGCCCTGAAAATATACAGACATTATATAGACTCAACAGGTTATATTTAGGAATATATATGTGAATACATATACAACATTTTCATATATGCATGCAATAACAATGAAAAAAAGGCCACGCATATGAAGGAAAACAATAAGGGGTATATGGGAGACTTTTGAGGGAGGAGAAATGTTCTGATTAAAATACAATCTCAAAAAGGAAGAACAAAAAGTCTAAAAAAAAAGAACTTGTACAACTTGCAAAAGTTTAGTTTGTCAAACATAGCTCAGTTGAAGCTGGGATAAAATAGAGCAAAATGGCATGGTACTGGGGTAAGGACGAGAAAAGAAATTAACCCTGACATACACAGTAACTCCTTTTTTTTTCCTGTGTTTTCCAGTATCAGCCATCAAACCCAGGGACTGATGCATTCCCCCACCGCCTAAAGGTGCCAAGATACTTCAAAGGCAGAAAGAACAATCTTTTCAATAAATGATATTAGAACCAGAGAGGCGAATGCAAAGGTGACTTTACACCATCCATAAAAAAGTGAACTCCAAGCAGAGCAGAGACCTAAACCTCAGGGCTAAAACTGCAAAACTCTGACCAAGCACCAGAGTAAAGCATTATGAGTTGGGATTCCCTGGATACAACTCCAAAATACAAGTGAGAGAAGGGAAGATGAATTGTGGTTTTATTTTATTTGTCACCCCAATAAAGCTTATTGGAGATCAGAGGAAAAAGCAGCCACTATATTAAACATAGAGATCAGGCAGTGGTAGCACATGCCTTTAATCCTAGCATTTGGGAGGCAGAGATCCACCAGGATCTCTGTGAGTTCAAGGCCACACTGGGAACAGAGTTCAAGGCATGGTGGCATATACCTTTAATCCCAGTGCTAGTTAACCATAGAGGTCTGGAGGTCCACACAGACAGATAGGAAGCAATAGAGCTGGGCAGAAAGAGGAAGTGATGTAGTTGGACGGAGAGAGGAAGTAAGATGGCAGGGCACAGAAAGGTATATAGGCGTGAGAAAACAGGAAGTAGCTTTCTCTGGAGGCTAAGGAGTTGGTAAGGTGAGGTTGGCTATGGCTTCTTCTATTCCTCTGATCTCTCAGTTTTCATCCCAATATCTGGCTCTGGGTTTTTTATTAATAAGACCGTTTAGCAATTCATCTTACAATGAGTTAACTGGACTTCATCAATACTGAAATCTTGATGCTTCAAAGTTAAATGCTAAATTTAAAAGACAACCTAAAGGATGAGGGAATATGTCAAGAATATTTACAATTCAATGACAACCCAATTGAAAATTAGGCCAAATATTTGAATAGACATTTTTTTTTTCAACAAGGAAAATATATAGATAGCTAAGACGAACAGATGGTTAGTATCATTAGTCATTATCAAAATCACAAGGAGCTACTGATTCACACTCACCAAATTTTGACAATAACAATAAACCTAAACATAAGAAGTGGTGGCAAGGATGTGGAGAAACTGGAACGCTCACACGCTCCTGGTGAGAATGTGAAGTGGTACAGTTGCCTTGGAAAACAGCTGCGTTACTGCCTCCGAAAGTTAGAGTGACTATGTGACTCACGCATCTACTTGTAGGTAAATACGAAGCAGCTGAAGAGGCATAGCCATGCAAAAACTTATACATGTCTTCCTAGAAGTGTTAGTTATAATACTGAAAGTATTCCAAATGTCTGTCAACTCCCAAATGGAGAAACAGAATGTGTCAAGTGTGGCATCACCATATCACAGAGAAGCTTGATTAACAAGATGACCCATTGGACCCTGAAGTTCACAGATTACATTATAGATGAAATTTCCTATTTTTTACATCAACCCCCTTCTCTGGGATAGAGCCATCAGCACATTGCTTGTGGAATGTGATATGTCTCTTTGTTCTTAGAAACCTAAATGGTACATTCAGTAAAAATATCATCTATATGTTTTAAGGCAAGATCCAGACAGTAGAAACACTACCATAGTAATTAGACCCTACTAAGGAACTGAACCCAGGGCTTCATGCATGCTAGGCAAGCACTTGACCATTGAGTAGCATTTCTAGTCCTTAAAATTCCATTTAGTTTAAAAGTCAAATGCATTGCATAAGTATCCTTCCAGTATTTTTCTTGATTTTGTACATAAGGAATGCCCAAAATCCTCCGGGGAAAAGCTGGAGGAAGCCAGGACTGAGGTGGCCATGAATACAGTAACAAATTAACTCCTTCAAGGCACACTGACTTGGTTTAAAGATGGAGTAGGTGGGTGGGAATGCCCATTCCATGGAGATAAAGGCTTCAGACATCAAAGAATGAAGGCAAACTCTGAGAAAGACTGGAATGTATAAGCAAGCTTTTCACTGTCACAAGTGGCACAAGTCACTTTTATTTTGTCACATTTCTTTTGCTTCTCCAACTTCCTGAGGGCTGTACTATTTAAGGGACTTAAGTGATTAACTCTTGGTGATAAGGGAACCTTGTCTCACAGCCTATTTCTAAATCTAGAGGTTCCCCTTCTTCCCTTTCTGTTTGGAGTCACTGACAGGTCAGCTTACTATAGAGACACCTTTACTCTAGGGCTGTCAGGCCACAAGAGTGAGTCATAGAAGCAGCATGGGTGCCCATCAAAGAACCAACCAATGAAGAAAAGGTATATGCATACAACAGTTTTATTCCGTAGAAAGAAGGAAGTGACGTCATCTGCAGGAAAAAAAAAAAAACGGATGGAACTGAAGAGCGTGTTAAGAGAAATGAGCCAGTCTCACAAAGGCAAATATGGCAGGTTTCCTCTCTTGTGTAGAAACTAGGAGGCCAAGGGGCCTGAAAACAAACAGGGAACATAGACATATGGAAGGAGAAGAGGAGATGGAGGAGGATATAAAATAAAAGCGATGAGAATGATCAAAGCATATTACTTGCCTCTATGGAGATACAAGGGGACACCTTGTTTTAAACATTTTCTTTTCTAACTAAAAAAAAAAAAGGAACTGCTGATGGACATCTTAGGATCATGTGAGCTTCAGAATCTCTGTGTAAGTTTCTGCACAAGGGTGAAGATAATGTCCTGAAACACTCGGCTCTTTTGCAGGAGATGGTCCTTGATTCTCTTTGCTTTCTCAGTGCTGAGCAGAGGTTCTGGGGTATCACAGCCTCTCAATGAGCATGTGGAGAACTGAGTTTTGTCCCAGACATAGTTCAAGTGACACTTCCTATAGTGGCTTTACACAGTGGGATAGACATTCCTTTAGATCAGTTAAGTTTAGATTATGAAAGACACATTCAAAGAAAGAATAAATCCAGGGAGAATAAAAATTACCTTTACCATTCAAATTATGCCGCAACTACTACACCTGACAATACACACCCATAGTACCAAGTTAAAATTGCTCGATGTCTTTCAAAGGCCACAAGGAAATGTATCAGGATTTATGTAAACCAACAAGGGTAGAGAAAGACACCTAAGCAAAATGTCTCAAGAGACTTGGCAGCAGATCTGTATGCCAATTTATTACTGAGCTCTGGCCTGTGCCCTGGTGCAATCTTAAGCCACAATGTCAGTTTTCATACTGAAAACCTACAACCGAACTCCTTACTTCTAGTTACTGGCTCTTCATGTGACTTTCTGTTCTTTTTTTTAAAAACAACAACAACAACAACAAAGCATTGGCCAGGTGGCAGTGGTGGCACACGCCTTTAATCCCAGCACTCGGGAGGCAGAGCCAGGCAGATCTCCGTGAGTTCGAGGCCTGCCTGGTCTACAGAGTGAGTTCTAGGACAGCCAGGGAAACCTTGTCTCAAAAACAAAACAAAACAAAAATGAGCTACGTACTATAGTCATAGAGAAGAAAACCACTTCATTGTGATAGATGCAGGGAAAATAGTTTTTTTCTTTCTTTTTTTTTTTAAAAAAGTGTGTGGGAGCCAGGTGGTGCTAGTACATGCCTTTAATCCCAGTACTCGGAAGGCAGAGGCAGATGAATCCTTGTGAGTTCGAGGCCAGCCTGATCTACAAAGTGAGATCCAGGACAGGCACCAAAAACATTATTATCATTTTAACCGAGGTTCTCAATGAACCCTCTGCTGCAGTCAGAGGCATCTCTGCCAAGGATGCAGCACTCCTGTGGGATGATGCTACTTCCTTTGAAAATTCAAAAATAGGTAGCAGTGCTTTGAAGTTCTCCCTGAAGCTCCTGATGCTCCTAGCATCTGCCATGGTCACCTGCACATTGAAAATATGTAGACTCTTTCATTGAAAATCTCTGAGCCCCATTTGCCCAGAACCTTAGTATGATCTTCTGGAATTTTATTGTTTTATGTCCTTATAGGCGAAATAAAGCGCAACAATGTAAGAAACATTCTAATATATTAATATATATTCTAATATAATATATTCTAATATATTCCTGAACTTTATATCTTAATATTAATTAAATATCTTTTGTTGAAAATATAAATGCCAGATTTCTTTTTGGAGAGAATTCATCTGCTTGCTGATGCTGATGTTGCATATACCAAAATTATGTTTGGCTTGGTCCTAGGCAAAGCCATCTCTCAATTTCCTACTTTACAATATTTGTCCGATTTAAGTTCAAAGTCAACTGTGATTTTTCTTCTCTAAATAGATGGTTTGTGTATTACGTCTGTTATAATACACAGACACAAATACCCATTTGATTTAAAAACTACAATAGAAAATGTCTAAATCCACATTAAAGCACATGGAGGCAAAAATAATCTACAGTTAATCTTGTTTACCTTGCAAAACTCCACGGATAACCTGGGGGTCGTGTTTCCAACTTCATTCTAAAGAGAGAACTCTGAAAACTCCTCCTGCCCGTCAGATGGCAGCAGGGTTTTTTCCTCTGGTTTTCCTTCCACGTTCCCTTAAAACTAGCCAAACAACAAAAGAACAACAACCTGGAAAGTTTCTTTAACTCTCGTCCCTCGAACTTTGTCGTAAAATCCTTCGTCAGTTTACTCAGCCCAACGGAGAGAAACTCCGTTTCCCTTTCACGGTTCTCTTGATCAGCGGCGTTGCCCGTTTGGCCCCCTCTGGATCAGCTCGATGACCATCAACAAGTCTGAATCCAGGGGTTTCATCCTAATGAGAACAGCCTTCTTTCATAAAGCAACCTAGTACTTCACAAAACTCCAGGCCAAGGAATGAAGGATAGAGCCTTCACCAATCGGGAGTGGAGAAAAGAATTTTGTCAAACTATGTAACCCAATCCTCGGGAGCCAGAGGTGGGAATTTTAGGTAGGGGGCCGGCTTACCCTTGGAATTTTCTTAAAGTGGTATCGCTGACTTGTGGAAGTTAAAAGTTGCCACAGGTTGTAAAAAACATCCATTTAGAGTTTCCCCTTCTGTTTTAAGTCCCATAAAAATATGTAAATTGATTTTCCACAAACTGAGTGAACATCTAATGTGATCCTACTATCAGTATGGGAATTGTAACACCAATTTGGAGAAGAGGTAAAAGCTGTTTTAACATGATTCATTTTTCATGAGCAACTTTGGATGTTAATATGCTAAAAATATTTCTCTTAAAAAATGAAAGATGAAAATTATGAAGCTGACATTACTTCAAAAATGTTTTTCTATTCTTTTTTCTGCCATGATATTAATGTTTTATATATATATATATATATATATATATATATATATATATATATATATATATATAAACACATACACATAGAGAGATTATAATTACATCATTTCCCTTTTTCTTTCCTCCTGACCAAGCCTCCTAGGTATCTCCCCCTCGATCTCTTTAAAATTCATGGCCTTTATTATTATTATTTTACGTGCACATGCAGGGTGTGTGTGTGTGTGTGTGTGTGTGTGTGTGTGTGTGTTTCAAGGCTGACCATTTGGTATTGGATAAGCAAATTGGTGTGCTCTTCTGGGCAATCCTATTTCTCCCATCTCAGCCTTCTTTAGTGCCTGGAGTTCTTTGTGTAGCCTTGAGGCCTCCCGAGCCGAGCTCTTCCCAGTTGAAGTTAGCATGGCTATTGGTGCAGTCCTCCTTCAGGCCACGTTTAGGCAGACTGTACGGGTGTGGCTGCTGACATTTCTAGGAGACACAGTCTCACAATAAACTCCCTGTTCCTCTGGCTCTTAGTCTTTTGGCCCCCTTCCACAACAATCCCTGAGCTCTAGGAGCTGTGTTGTAGATTGTCAATTGTGTCTCCACTCTACATTTGGATTGCTTGTGGTTTTCTGTAACGGTCTCCATAAGATGCAAAGAGAGGTTTCCTTGATGAGGGTTGAGGATTACACTTACTAGGCTAGACCCCGGAGAAAAGATGCCTAGAATATTTTTATTCTTCGAGAACTTCATACAAAGAATTTGGATCAAATTCACCCTGCACTCCTCCCCCTAATTCCTCCCAGATCCACTTCCTCATGTTTTCTTCCTGTCTTCCTCTTTTTAATAACCAATGGAGTCCAATTTGTCTTGCCCATACACTTCTGGGTGTGGGGCCAGCCATTGGAGCAAGGTCTACCTACCAAGGGTCACATCTTTCAAGAAAACCAACTCTCCCTCCTCCAGAGGCCACCAACTGTCCATAGCTCCTCAGTTGGGAGGCCGGGAAGTTGATGACCCCTTCTTTCTCCATGCTAAAATGTTGCCTGGCTTGGCCCTGCACAGGCAGCCACAGCTGCCATCCACTTGAATGAATGCAGGAGGCCCGTTGTGTCCATCCACTCGAATGAATGAATGCAGGAGGCCCGTTGTGTCCATCCACTCGAATGAATGAATGCAGGAGGCCTGTTGTGTTCAGAAGACACTATTTCACTCTGACCCTCCCTGACCTCTGACCCTTACACCTTTCTGCTCCCTCTTCTGCACTGGTCCCTGAGCCGGGGGGTTAGCGAGATTTGGGGTGTCCCATTTGTGGCTAGCATTTATAGATACTTATTTGATCAGTTGTGAGTTATGTCAACTACCATCCCCTGCACAGAGGAACTTCTCTGATGAGGTCAGAGAGGGCAGCAAGTCTTCTTATTGGAGTTGATCCTTAATGCTCCAAGGATTTTTAATTTTACGCTATTTTAAAACAACCAGATTTTATCTTAAATCTGGGGGTTGGAGGAAATCCTAAGGTATTGAACACTCCCCAAAGGTCTTAATAAATATAGGAAAAACACTATGCCATATACTTCAGTAACTCCTGAAGACTGGATTAAATAATAGATAATTTATACTTTATTTTAACTTACGTCTTATTTTGGAACTGTCAATATTTTTATTTAATTTAACTGCTTTCTAAGTTATTCATTTCTAAGAGTAATTAGGCTATCATAAAAATAGTTCATTCAAAAGTTGAGGATGATTCGGGTGGTGGCTCACACCTTTGATCTCAGCACTTGGGAAGTAGAGGCAGATGGATCTTTGAGTTTGAGGCCAGCCTGGTCTACAGAGTGAGTTCCATGGCTACAAAGAGAAACCCTGTCTGGAAAAACCAACCAACCAACCAACCAAATAAACAAACAAAAAACAATTGATATGCTTAACAAGAAGCCTCTATGCAAATTAACAGACACATTTTTTTTTTAAGGACAAAGAATATGTTTTAATTGGGGGATGGATTTGATCAAAACATATCATATACATGAATGAGGTTTGTCAAACAATAAAGAGTAAGTCGTTGAGGAATTTTTTAAGGTAGAAAGTTGTACCCAGTTGTTGGTGGTGTAGGCCTTTAATCCCAGCACTTGGGAGGCAGAGGTAGGCTGATCTCCCTGAGTATGAGGCCAACCTGGTCTACAGAGCAAGTTCTCTGTCTCAAAACCAAACCAACCAACCAAACAAACAAACAAATAAAGTTGTTGCATCAATGTACACATTTTAAAAATGTTTTACATGCCTGGCGGTAGCACACGCCTTTAATCTCAGCGTTGGGAGGCAGAGGTAGATGGATCTATAAGTTTGAGGCCAACCTGGATTACAGAGCAAATTAGCGAGTTCCAGGACAGCAGGGTTGTTAAACAGTGAATCCATGTCTCAAAACAAAAATCAAACAAACAAAACAACAACAAAAGTTTTTACTTTTCTTCCCTGGTACTGGGGACTGAATTTAGTGCCTCTACTGAGCTACATACCTGTCCCCTTGTTTTAAAATACTTGAGACAGGGTCTCATTAGCTCACCAGGTTGGCCTTCAACTTGTGATCTTCCTACCTCAGCCTCACAGTAACCAGCTCCACACATCAGAGCAATCAGGTTTTTCCGTCCTAAAGAGGTGTTTATGGACTGCCTACTTAGCCATGTTAGAAGCTGCCCTTTTACTCCACTAAGTTGTGATTGTCCTTAGTAAGTTCTCACATTAGAGCCTGTGTGCGTGTTTTGTTTTATTTTTATTTACGAGACAGTGTCTCACGTAGCTGAGGTTGGCCTGTAACTCTTGATCTGTCTCCACCTCCAGAGCATTGGGATTCAAGCATACACCACCACGCCTGGGCCGCCGTGTCTGAAGGGTAGAGACTGTTCTTGACACCTTTCAGCGAGTTTCGAGACCTTAAGCCCAGTGCTTAAGTTCTTGTAAGCCGGACGTGTTGTTTAAATGTCAGACTGGTGGTCTAACAGTGGCCGCGATCGCTGTTAAAGCACAGGCGGGACCGCGCACAGGACCAAGCCTGGTACAGAATGGCTCCGAGTTTTATTGCTGGCATCCGTCAATGGGAGGCTGAGAGCGAGGTGCGTGTGAGAACGAAAAAACAGATCAGTTACTGGCGGCTCCTGAGGCTGGCGCCGGCTAAACGACCGACCACGACGCTAAGCAGAAACGCCACTTTCTGGACATCCAGCCCCAAATCGAAGCCGGAAGCCAGAGCGGAGCCACGGCCCGGACCCTGGAGGAAGTCATGCTCTCGGCCAATAGACGCCTGGCTCTGGAAACGAGCCTCCCATTCCACCTATCGTGAGACAGCGAGAGCTGAGGCGAACTATCGCGATGTTTCGTCCTCCTGGCCTCTTCTCCCCCGACCCTTACTCCCGTTAGTTAGGCCCGCCCCGCCGCAAGCCCCGCCCTCATAGCCCCGCCCTCCCTCTATACCTGGACTGCCTGCCAGCGCAGCCCAGGCCACCACAGAGCGCTGGTCAGCGGGCGCCGAGGTGAGTGTCCCGTCTCCGGGCTCACAGATCGAGGGCACTGGCCCGGCTCCGGGCTGGGACGCTTCATTCCCGTCGCCACAGAAGCTCCCCGGCCTCTGCGAGGAGGACCTCGGGCTGTCCGGCCTTGGGTCCCCTCGGCTGCTGTGTCCTCCGAGGCCCCTGGTACCTGAGTATGCCGGTATCATCTGAATTTCTGCCCCTGGGCTCCCTGCTGCCGGATTCTTACGACTAATTCTAATCGAACTAACTCGGGCAAAACCAGGACGTCTGGTAGTTTTTCTCATGGAGAAAACAGCCTTTTACACATGCTTACAACGTACAGTTTGTAAGACCCTCATCTCCAGCGCTGGGAAGTCCGATTGTGTATTCTGTCAAGTCAAGTACTGCAAAGTCAGCTAGGGACTGTTCTTTAAAATACTTAAGCTTAAAATGGGGGTTTTCTTAAGTTGGGAGATGGTTGTGTTTGCTTCTGTTGAGAAGACTGGTGTTGGACTTTGAGAAAACTGAAGATGCAGCTGTATATAGAGAGTTAATACTACAGTATTTACATTAACTGTGGGCTGGAGGTGATGAAGTTGAAGGGGCAGGAAAACTAACCTTTGAAAGGCTGTATTGCCAGTGAGTGCATATTGGAAAAACAGGAGCATTATTAATTCTGGAAGCTTTTTTATTTCACTTGTGTGCACCTTGCTTCCCAATCTGTCTTTGTAGCAAGATTCATTTCAGCGGAGCCTATGAGGCTTTTGAAGCAATCAGTTCAGCTGGCGCATTCAAAAAGCCATTTGGTTACCGTGAATAGAGATTTGGGATATGGTTTTACTTTGCAAAAGGAAAGCTTTCCATTGGTGTAACCTTTGTTTATCTCATAATAGTGACACATGGGCTGCTTTTTGCATTTGTAAAAGATTGCATTAATAGGTAAGGCAGTGCTCAGATTTGGGGGTTAGGACCACCTCCATTGTGTTTGTGACATGGTACCTCATCTGTAAAGTGGACTAGTTCAGGTCTGATGTGCTGCTTGGCTGTAAGGATAAAGATCCTTATGGCAGGTAGCAAGTTTAAAGAGTCTATGAGTGACCTCCATGGGTAAACGAAAAGTCAACCCTGGAATGGCTGTTCCTATTTCATCCAGTTATTAGCTGTTTGAAAACTAAAAGTGTTTGTTACTGTAGCATTATGCAGACATGCAGATATGAAGAAAACAGCAATATCTTTCTGCCCTCAGGATTTTACAGACTTGTCTAAAGTGTCAGTAATCAGGTGTGTGTGTGTGTGTGTGTGTGTGTGTGTGTGTGTGTGTGTGTGTAATATAGATTATATACATATAACATATATGAGATATATATATAACAAATTGTGAAAACTGTACAACTGGCTTGCTCTGAAAGAAAACCATGGGAATAGTTAGTTGGGATAGGGAAGTGAGTTTTATGTTGAAAGAGGCAGTTCCCAGGCCAAGAGGAGAGCAGCCGTGCTTGGAGGACTTTACTAGCTGCCAGTATTAGGAGCCCAGGAACTTGGTGAATGTGGCAGAGGAGGCTGGACAGGCAAGTTGGGCCCGATGGTCAGGAGCCCCGAAAGCTTTGTAAAGCTTTGCTTTTCTCAATAAGGAGTTGCTCAAGGGTTTATTTAGTAAGACATGCCCAAGAGGGAGAGATGAAATTATGTGTACATTTTCTGAGGCTCATTATTGCGGTTGATTTGTTGGAAGTGAGGAACGTGGACACATGGAGACAAGGAATATGTCTGGCCAAGGCAGGAGATGGCAGTGGCTTGTGGCTTTGGCAGATGTAGAGGTGTGGTGGAATTGAGACGTTTTGGAAAGAGAAACACTAGCCCTGTGATCAATTGAAGAAGCTGGGATGGAGAGGGTGGGATCCTCCATGACTTTCAGCTGAGCTGCTGTGTGCGTGGAAGGGTGTTTCTGCCACATTTGCTGAGACAGGAAAACCCAAAGAGGTGACTGGTGACCGGCATTAACAGCTGTCTGGGAAGGTATGACATCGGAGATGCTGTGAGACAGCTAAACCACGCCCAGCTTACTCAGTGGATAATTACCCAGGAAGCTTTGTTTTCTACACAAAAGCATTGATATTGTCAGCCCTTTGGTTTCCTTCACTTTATATGAAGACGTAAGATGTCGATAGTCAGGTGCCTGGCAATAAAGTGAGAAAGTGAGTATATGGAATAAATAGGGGAAAGTATTACATTCTTAGATTGACCTAGAACTGTTACTAAACTCTTCATAGAAGTAGTCTTTTAAGTAAAGTGGTAACTGTTGTCTTCTGAGCTAAGAAATGGGAGCTTGAAAATGATAGAAAGTAACCCCACAGTTACAAACCTCTGCTTATTGAAAGCCTTCATACAAATGTTTGGTGGGAATTATTTTCTTAAAATGAATAAAACAATTGAAACTGCACCCTGTTCTTTTTCTGTTTCAATAGAGAACTAGAAGGGATATCCAGGAAAATGGACTTTCCCAGCAAAACTGAAGTCAGTTGTCGCGAACTTCCATTTACTTACTATCTGCTGGGGTCCTGTGCTTCATTGTAAAGAACTCACACTTTGAAATCCAGGACCTGGTGCCATTGAATTCCTTATGAACTCTTTCTCCATGGACAAGTTCAGAAAGCCTGAGTTTGGTTTCCTCCTGTGTCAACAGTATTGATCCTTGTTCCTAGTAGGATTGCAAAGTAGTCAGGTGGTGGCGGGCACACTTTGATCCCAGCACTCGTGAGACAGAAGCAGCCGGTTTGAGGCCAGCCTGGTCTACAGAGCAAGTTCCAGGACAGCCAGGGCTACACAAAGAAGCAATGTCTTGAAAAAAATGTAGCTTCCTTTTCTTTTTCAATTTTGGGACTGGAAGAGAGTTTACAATCATTTTTCAATCAACATATTAACTGCTGTGTCTACACGAGTCACCTGAGGCCCAGAGAGCTTTATAATTGGAAAACAGGGTTCACGTTCCTAGTGCAGTGTTTTTGACTAGTGACTTCAGGCCTCTTTCTTGGCTATTTCTGACAATCTGCAAAGCTGTAAAGAAAAAGATAAAAGAAGTAAAAATGTGGAATATTTGACAATATTTACATAGCAGGAAGTAAAGGAGTTAAGCTGTTAGTGATATGAGTAGAAATCATATTTAATGTTTGGGTAAGTAAACCACAAAATGAGATAGCTCAAAATAAAGATGGGGCCTGCTGCATTCGCGTTTTTTAAAAGCCTTTTCTTACAACTTGACTCTGGGGTCTGTGGATACAGAGCAGTTGGAAGAGTGCTTTTCCAGCATGCACAGAGCCCTGGGTTTGATCCCAGTACTACAGAAACAAAGAGGTGTGCCTTACAACTGGAGGCTGAGACAGGAAGACCTGAATTTTAGGATCTTCTTTGGCTATATAGCAAGTTCTAGGCCAGCCTAAGATGCACGAGACCATGTCTTACAAAAACAAAACCAGAAACTAGTCTCTGTTCTCACAAAGATTCCTACCTCAAGTCCAAAAGAAATTTTTTCCCGGTTATGTCTCCCTCTCTCCCTCCCTCCTTCCCTCCCTTGTGGTTTTTGGTGACAGAGTTTCTCTGTGTAACAGCTCTGGCTATCCTGGAACTCACCTTGTAGACCAGGCTAGTCTCGAACTCACAGAGATTCCCCTGCTTCTGTCTCCTGAGTGCTGGGATTACAGGTGTGAGCCACCACTGCCCGGCCAGTTAGGTCTTTTTCTAGTAAGTAGTAAATATTGCTTAATCAGAGTACTCTATTATTTTATTTTATTTATTTATTGATTGATTGATTGATTGATTGATTGGTTTTTCGAGACAGGGTTTCCCTGTGTAGCTTTGTGCCTCTCCTGGAACTCACTTGGTAGCCCAGGCTGGCCTCGAACTCACAGAGATCCGCCTGCCTCTGCCTCCCTAGTGCTGGGATTAAAGGCATGTGCCACCATCGTACACCGCCGCCGCCCCGCTCGCTGAGTACTCTATTATTTTAATGTCCTAAATATATGCAGATTTTAGTTGTCACAAAAGAAGGTAGAAAGTGTAATTATCTTTAGTGTTGGTATTTCTAGCTCCGTAGGCTAACAGGTTTATATGCAGTGCTTGTAAGAAACCTTAACGATGACTAAATTTTTTTTTTGTTCTCTTTCTAGAAATGGACCGATTTTGACAAGATGTAGAGCTGCAGTGTGCCTGATCAGACATGTTCAGTCATGGCATCCGAACTCTGTAAGACGATCTCTGTGGCCAAGCTTGAGAAGCACAAGAATTTGTTCTTAAATTACAGGAATCTGCACCATTTCCCACTGGAATTACTGAAAGATGAAGGGCTGCAACATCTGGAGAGGCTATACATGAAAAGGAACTCACTCACAACCTTGGTAGAGTATTATATTGCATTAGTACCATTTATAAATGTGGTCCTGACCAAGGTATTTTTATTCGCCCATGCTATTCAGACCAAGGTGTCACAAATGCAGGCAATGGAGACATACAGGGGGCCCTCAGTAGTTGCTCATTCATTACCTAAGTACCTGCAGTTAGGATACGGAAGGGAGGTGCAGGCAAGTGAAATATTCTAACATACCACTGACAGAATCTCTCATGGTCCATGCTTCAGCTGTATGTTAAAGCAACCTAGATAAAACATAAACAGGAGAAGACCAGTAAGCCTGACTCTGACTTGGAGGAATTAAAAAGAAAATGATCTGAAGACTAAAGTCTTAATATATATTTGGGAAGTCTAATGAAGCCTTTGTGTGTTAACCAAACAAAACCTTTATATTTGCCTTGTTGAATCAGAGTGACCTTGCTTTGGGATATAATACAGTTCGGTGGAAAAAAAATGTTGCTGCAGCAACGTTTGATTTACTTTTTATGTTCCAAGAGAAAGCACAAAGTCTTCATTATAACCTATTATATGTAAGATAAAGAAACTATTTAAGTTTGGGAAGAGAATGTTCTAACCAGAGTTTAATTCTCACTGCTCGTTCTAAAATGTGGTCCCCATTTTCAGTGAATTTACTTTATATAGTCCTTTGTGGTTATCATTTTACCTGATTTGAATCTTTTGCTTGAATTTGTTACTTGGGTTAGCTGCTGTTTCTTTGTAATTAATCCTTAAGTATCTGGAAAGTGTGCCATACTCGTTTCATATGTGGGCCATGTAATCTGGACAAATTAGTCTATAAAATACTGAAAACCTGTTCAGCAGGTGCAACACATTTTATATATATATATATATATATATATATATATATATATATATATATGGTGTATCTTTGCTTTATCAGGGAACAAATGGCTATGCATGTCTTTAGTGTTTGACATATTGGTACCTATGTCAGGTTGAATGCCTAGCTGGTTTTTTTTTTTTAATTTATTTTTTTATTTTGTTTTATTATATAAACAGTGTTCTTTCTGCAAGTTTGCCTGTATGCCAGAAGAGGGAATCAGATCTCATTATAAATGGTTGTGAGCCACCATGTGGGTGCTGGGAATTGAACTCAGGACCTCTGGAAGAGCAGTCAGTGCTCTTAACCTCTGAGCCATCTCTCTAGCTGGGTTTTTAAACTTAAAAATGTCTTGTTTATGGGGGCTGAAGAGATGGCTCAGTGGTTAAGTGCACCGACTGTTCTTCCAGAGGTCCCAGGTTCAATTCTCAGCACCCACATAGCAGCTCACACTTGTCTGTAATTCCACTTCCAGGGCTTCCGACACCCTCACACAGATATACATGCAGGCAAAACACCAGTGTACATGAAATAAATAAATAAATAAATAAATAAATAAATAAATAAATAAATAAAAGGCTTTCTTAGTCCTCTATGAACTATCTCTCTTGTGTGATATGAGATCATACTTACCAAGATTTCTAGCCCTTGGGAAGAAGTGGTATAAGAAATGTATCAAAGATCATAGCTCCAATTTCCCCACTTGCATAAAATAGTGTACAAAAATATTCACGAGCCCATTACTGCCTATCAGCAGTAGCCCAATGGAATAGACTTTTCCGAGCAACTGACCTTTGCTTATAAAAGTTAAACAGTTGGTCTTTTGTAAATTTCTGGCAGTTTTCAGTTTAGGAAAATATGCCAGTATCACACAATTTGGATGTACAAAGTGGCTCATTCACATATCTAGTTGAAAATTGTTTTTAGTTAGTGTACAAAATAATAGGTCCCGTTAGGTATTGTCCATGTGCATATCCCTGTGTCTTCTCACATTCATCTCCCTCTCCAGTCCCCTTTCTCCCTAGTCCTTTCTGTTCACCCCCACCCTTGATCGGCCTCCTCATAGCATACGTTCCAAGTTCATACTCTGACCCTTTTTAATCAGCCAAGCTGAAATTCTTGCAGGTTTTTATAATAAAAGTATCTTGTTTTCTTTTGGCAATTAATATGTTTGATTAATGTGTACCAAATAACTTCATGAACTATACTGTGGAAGGCTGTAGAGCTCCCACAGGATGCTGGGAACCAGCAATCATCTTAGAGCTGTCCTATTCCCTGGCTGTATCAGATCTAAGACAAGGTTTTCAGAGTGTCTGCTGCTGGTAAAATGTAGTTCCTGCCTGAGGTTTAGATTATGGGATTTGACCAGAGACTGCAATGCTGTTGTGTCACCTTATGGAGTCATTGGCCTTTTGTTGCTTATTTTGAACAAGCTCGGGACCTGCCAATCATTCCTGTTTTCCTGTTGATTCATTCTCTCGTGCTACAATTCTTTTTTTTTGTTGTGATAAATGCCCTTCTTTTCTACATTTTCCTACATGACACCCCTCACCACGAAGAGCCATTTCCTGAGAAGTAGTGACCCATGTGCCACCCCTTCCCTGCTCACTTTTGCAATTCAAATTATTAGACTTAGCACAGTGGCTTTTATTTATAGGATGGTTGTGTGTCATGTTTTCAGAATTTGGAGAATACCAGTATTTAGAAGTAAACCAGGGCTGGGCATTGGTGGCGCACACCTTTAATCCCAGCACCCAGGAGGCAGAGGCAGGCAGATCTCTGTGAGTTCGAGGCCAGCCTGGTCTACAGAGTAAGTTCCAGGAAAGGTGCAAAGCTACACAGAGAAACCCTGTCTCAAAAAACCAAAAAAAAAAAGTAAACCAGGAAAAAGCCTGTGAACTTAAGGGAATAGACTTTTTCACTTAAAAAAAAGCAGCCTTTTATTTGCATTTCTTTTATGCTGAATTTATCCCTGTGCCATAAGTTGTTGTCTTTGGTTCCATCTGGGATATCTCTTTTTTTCTGTGTAGCCTCCCACTCTGGCTTAGGAACATTCCTATTCAGTGGGGACCATCTCAGTTTGCAGGGGAGCTCATGCATGCTGTATCAGTCAGGGTTCGCTAAGAAACAGGACTGATAGACTGCATATATAATTTATAATATTGGCTTACAGGCTGTGAGCTGAGTAGTTAACAATGGCTGTGGCCCTGCAGAAAGGCGAAGGAGCCAGTAATTGTTTAGTCCAAAGGAGCCAGTAATTGTTTAGTCCACAAGACTGGGTGTCTCAGCTTTCTCAGTCTGGTGCTGGAGTACTGGGGAAGTCCTAAGAGCTGCCAGTTTTCAGTCCATGTTGGAACACTGAAGATATAGGTCCTCTCACTGTTGAAGGAATGGCTCAGGGAAGATGAACTTGCCAGTGAGAACAAGGGCAAGCAGACAGAAAACACAAGCTTCTTTCTGTCCTTTTATGTGGGCTGCCACCAGAAGATGTGGCCCATATTTGGGGAGGGTTTTCTGACTTCAGATGATCTGGACTTAGGGTGGGTCTCCCACCTCAAATAATCCAACCAAGAAAAATTCCTCACAAGGAATGCACCCAACTGCTTAGGTTTTAATTACTTTCAAATGTAGTCAAGTTGATAGCTAAGGCTAACCATCACACAGGTATTAATCTGACCATGTACTCTGTAAATTCAGCAGGGCATCTTGGATGCACTGTGGCATATCTGAATATACATGACTAGAAGAGTCTACGTCTAAATCCTTAAACTTCACGTTACTCTCTTTGTGGCTAAGCTTGTACAGCAAAAATTCAGCACTGTTTTTGGGCCATCAGCCCTATGTCTAGCCCCAGTGCTTGGCCTGGACATACCTGTGGAGTCCCCCATTGTACTTCCAGAATGACACACACTGTTTTTTTGGGCCATCAGCCCTATGTCTAGCCCCAGTGCTTGGCCTGGACATACCTGTGGAGTCCCCCATTGTACTTCCAGATTGACACACACTGGTTTTTAAAGTGACATTTTTCAGACACTTGGTGGCTCTTTAGATATGCATAATCTTGATAACCCGTCCAATTTGAGTGTTGTTAAAGTGAACACAAGGATTTGAACCTCTTGATTTGCACAATTTCGTAGGGTTTTCTGGGATGAGAGTAGGTCTTCAGAGGGACATGGACCACACTGTCTCTCTGCCAATGCCTGGTCCTGCGGCTCCATGGCACCCCTCCTGATTGATAGTGGCCTGTCTGACCTCCGGCTTCAGATTGTATATGCTGCCTCTGTACTAAGCCCTGTTACCTCTGGGAAGGACCAGTGGCTCAGGAGCTCAGATCCCCTGGCCTAGATGCACACACCCCTGAGGCCAGTGCCCCAGGCCAGGACGGCAGCAGTAATGGAGGACTCAGTAACTTCCCTAGCCGTCTATATTTCTACCCTAATCTAGTCACCAGCTTCAAAGGAGGACTCCATACATGTACCACACATGAACATGTATACACGTATATACCACCCACAGAAATTAAAACCTACTCTTAAAGATTATTAATACCTTTTTAGAAACTATGAGAAGACATTGTAACTCACTATTGGAGTGGAAATTGACTTACTTTTTTTTTTTTTTTTTGGTGGTTTAGACTCTATCTAGTAAAATTGAATACCCAACAGAAAAAAGAAATTCAGATGAACAAGGATATTCATTGTATGCTAACATATTAGCATGATGAACAGTTGTTTTCATAAGTGTGCGTTTAGTATGTTGGTTAAAACCTAGTAACAGCTAACTTCTTTGGAATCTTTACCAAGGCATTTGCTTGACAACAAATGCCAGGCATTGTTCGAAGCAATTTGCATGTGTTATTTAATCCTGAGAACAATGCTTGGATGCAGGCACTTTCATTATCCACATTTACAGATGAATAAGGCATTGAAAAAGGACTGGAGTGATGATGGTTGTGGATGGTGGAGAGTGTGAGGGACTGTGAGAGCTGAAGAAGATCATTAAGTAGTGACAGTTAAAAGGATTACTATTATATTACTCTCTTTTAAATGAACACTTTAAAAAGTTGTTAAAGATGGTTGGCATATAGATTCTAAATATTTTGATTTATAATGGTGGTGACTCTATATATGTAGTACGGACATAAATGGCTCCTTTGAAGCTGGTGACTAGGTTAGGGTGAGAAAAGTCAATGGCTAGGGAAGTTGCATGCTTATTTCTCCCTGGCCCTCACAGTTTATCATTCCTTTTCCAAAATGCTTGGAACCAGAAGTAGCTTTACATTTTAGGTATTTTTCTTTGGATTATTTATTTGTATATACATGGTTAATTTCGGGGATGAGAATCAGATTTAGTCACATAATTCATTTGTATTTCATACTTACCTGAAGTTAATTGCATGCTATATTTATAGAACACCTGAATTTTGACTGCACCCTATCAGAGAGGGCAGGTATGGAACTTTCCATTGTGGTTTTGTGTTGATGCTCAAAGGTATTGGATCAGAGGGCTGTTTGGATTAGATGCTCCACCTAGAGTAGAAGCATCTGTATCAGTAGTGAAGCAGCTTGAGGGAAAACAGTAAATTAAGGTGGTATAAAAAAAAAGTAATTAAGGTGGTATAAAAGAACATTGCACAGTCATGTGAGGTGAGAGGGATGGGAGGAAGGGTCTAACTGTGGCTCCTTTGAAATTCTCTCATGAGGAGTTTCTTTTGTTGTTGTTGTTTTGTTTGTTTGTTTTGTTTTTAAGACAGGGTTTCTGTAGCCCTAGCTGTCCTGGAATTTGCTCTGTAGACCAGGCTGGCCTCGAACTCAGAGTTCTACTTGCCTCTGCCTCCCCAGTGTTGGCATTAAAGGCATGCGCCACCACAGCCCAGCTTCATGAGGAGTTTCTTGTTGCTGGTCAACCTTTTGGACACATGGGGTTCCAACTGCTGCAGTAGTACAGTCTCTGCAGTCACCCTGGTTGTACTGTACGTGCTCTAGCTGTATATAAAACCATCCTAATTATTTCTTGTATTGAATAGATAGTAATAAGTAAATCTGTCACATGGTCAAGTTTTGAGTGATCTGTTTGTTTTTGAAACAGGATCTCCAAAGTAGTCCAGGCTGGCTTTGAACTTGTGCATTCTTTTAGCTCTAGCCCCCCAAGTACTGTGATTATAGGCATAAGCCTCCATGCACAGCAATCTGCCTGCATTTTAGTATTTATGTAATGTAGTCCTAGAAAATCAGTTTGTAGAAGTGTGAGCAAGGGCACGTTGAAACCACTGACCTGGACAGCTCTATGAGTGGGAAGAAGGTTTGCTGGAAACATGAAACTGTTTCATGACTCTCTCTCCCAGGTGAAAAAGAGAGAATAGCCAGAGGCATTTGGGGGAGTCCAGAGCTGCCATGGCTACCTATTAGGGACAGAAAGAGTAGCCAAAAAGTTGGGGGATCCTCGCCAGTTATAAAGAGAGCAGGTAGCTTCAGAGCAGAGGGAGCTGGAAGCTGAAGCAGTGTGTGTGTGTGTGTGTGTGTGTGTGTGTGTGTGTGTGTGTGTGTGTGTGTGTTTGGGGAGACTGGCACGAGCAGTTAGATACATAATTTCCAATTACACATCTGCCTTGCAGATAAGGGCAGTCTTATTTGATCAAAGTTCACTCCTCATCAAAGCTGGGTCACAGGCTCCATGGTGTCAGGTAATAGCATCCATGATTACCAGTTTGTCAATTTATTTTTAATTAAAAAAAAATGTTTTCAAGACAGGGTCTCTCTGCACAGCCCTGGCTGTCCTGGAACTTGAACTATAGACTAGCTGGCCTTGAACTCATAGACCTGCTTGCCTCTGCCTCTCAAGTGCTGAGATTAAAGGTGTGTTACCATGCCCGACCTCTGTTTATTTTTAAGTTCTTTGAGAATTTATACACAAATATGTTATATTTACATCATTTATTTCCACCCTCCCTCTCCCCTTCCATCTCCTCGCCATTCTTCTGATATTCTCAATCTCCTCTTCTGCATTGTTGTTTTACACAACCACCCACCCACCAACACACACACACACACACACACACACACACACACACACACACACACACACACGAGTGTTTAGGGCTGACCACTTAGGCACTTAGGATTGTCTAACCTGTTGGGGGCTCATCTCTCGAAAAAGCTGATTCTCCCTTGATCAGCAGCCTGGGTCCTGGGTTTTCTACATCTTCCCAGCCTTTGATATTTACTATTATTTTGTTGTTTTGTTGTTGATAGACTGTCTTAGTAGTTATGAAGTGGTACCTTGTTGTGGATTTGATTTGCACCTCCCCGAGGCTGATGGTGTAAAGCATCTTTTCATGCACTTATTCGCAGCATTTGTACATTGTGTGAGCTGGCTTTCTATTGCTCTGGCAAATTCCTGAGTAACCAACTTAGAAAAGGCTGATTTTGGCTGGTTTTAAAGGTTCGAGTCCACAATTGAGTAGGTCATTGAGAACCCAGTGGGAGTGCTGGGTGACAATGGGTGGCGAGTGTATGGTGGAGTCAATCTGCTCCTCTGTGACTGGGAAAAAACAGTAGGAAGAATGAGAGAGCGAGGAGGAAGGCAGGGACAGAGTTCCTCAAGTTAACATTCCCTGTGCCCTGAAGACTACTCACTGCTTCTCATAGCACTCGCCTGGGAACCAAGCCCTGATGTCGTTTGAGGTCCATCCTGACATGTGTTCTGTCTTTGGTCTGTCTTTGAGTAGGCCTTTTTGTTACTGAATTCCAATAGTTCTTTTATGTTCTGGGTGCTAGATCCTTATCTGCTGTGTGTTTTATAAGTATTTCTCTCAATCCATACATTGTCTTTTATTTATAATGTCCTTAATGTACAAAAGATCTTAATTATGATGAAGTTTAACTTATCTACTTTTTTCCTGTTGTAGCGCATGCTTTTATATACCATCTGTGAATCCACTGCCAAATCCAAGAGTAAGGAGATTTACTCCTCTTCCTTTAAATAATTTGTTTTCATTTCATGGGTGTGGGTGTTTTGCTTACAGTTATATCTGTGGCATATAACATGTATGCAGTGCCCATGGAGGCCAGAAGAGGGCCTGTATCCCCTGGACCTGGAGTTACAGATGGTTGTGAGCCACCATGTGGGTGCTGGGAATTGAACCTGGGTCCTCTGGAAGAGCGGCCAGTGCTGTTAACTGCTGAGCATCTCTATCATCATGTTCCTATGTTTTGTAGCCTTGGCTGTCCTGGAACTCACTCTCTTTGTAGACCAGACTGACCTTGAACTCACAGAGAGCTACCTGACAATGCCTGTGTGACTCCTGTGAGATGTGTTGTTAGGTGTTAGGTTCGAGCAGGTGCTGAACTTTGAGTCCGATTAGCTTAGCCACACAGGTATTTCCTAGTCCTGATGGATGCAGAGTCTGGGCTGTTTGGTTACTCTGGCTTGAGGGAAACCTCAGGGGTGAAGCCTAACAAAGCTGTCACCAGTTTGAAGTCACTGTGGAGCAGGTGAGTTCTTTTGAGAGACTAGGCGTTAGTCAGGCTTCATGGCAGGCAGACAGATAGGGAGAGGAGCCATGGCTGAGTGATAAAGGAGACAAACTTCCAGATGGCCAGCTTTTTCCTTACCCTCCTGACTTAAGAAAAGAACCTGACAGCTTAAAACAAAGGCCTTGCAGGCTTTGTCCTCACCAACAGTCCCCTTGCTGATGGACTGGCTCAAACCCTGACTAGGAGATGTGGTACAACCAACCATCCTATCTTTCTTCAAGCTGGCCAACCCTAAATTAGGGGACGAAAACACCCCAGACTTAAAAAACCCAGCCCTCAAGAAGAGACTGGCTTTTTTTTGGCTTTCCAGGGGCCTTTTTCTCCGTGTGTCAGCTGTACACGTGTGCCCTTATCCCCAGTAAATGCCTTTCTTGGACTGCTGTTTCTGTCTGCTCCTGTTTGCAGTGTTTAAGATTTCCCTGATGCTATCTGGCTCAAGATTTTTCCTACCTTTTAATTTTTTAATTGGCAAGAAAACAAACAAACAATAAACGGAACCTGATTAAGAACCCTAGACCAGATCACTTTTGCCTTAGCTTCTGAAAGGGAGGAGCCGGAAGAACAGTCCCATCTAGAGAATATCACAGATCTGCTGTGGTTTATAAATGGTTTATAAAACACATGAAATACATGTTCCAACTTACAAAATTAAAAACCTTCACATTTAAGGGGAGTTTGAAAGAATATTTTATGCCAGCTATACTTGTTAAAGTTTACTTTTGCATTGGCTATGAAGAAACTTTGTGTATGTAAATGTTGGTGGGATTTCTATTTTCCATGAGAATGTGGGCTTAGGAAGAAGGGAACCATACTACAGAGTATCAGTAGGGGTCAGTCATGGCCTGTTCAACAGATGTGGTTTCCTAGGCTGTTTGAGCTTTATTCACAAGAGATGTATTTACCTACTTTATTTTGTACTTTCAAAAGGCAGTATTCTCACGAACTCCAGTCTTCTCAAAATTAGTGTACCATATTTAAACATACACACAATGTGCTTAGCCTGTTAATCAATTCTTACTGATGCCTACCAGTAGCAGAAGTATGGTCTGTGTTTTGTGTATAGCTCTAACTCAAAAAGCAAAGCAAAAAAACCCCAGCTTATCATGGAATGCTCTCTGATAAACCCAAATAGGCATCCAGAAATAATTGAGGGTCATGCAAGCTAACCAGAAACAATATTGATACTCTAGCAGATGAAGCTAGATGAGGCTCTGATGGCGTTTCTTCCCTGGCCCAGTCTTTGCTTTAATAAGCCCTCTGCCCTACAGTTCTCTAGTTTTGCTAGATATGCCCATAAATGGAAATGTGTTTTGTTACTAGGAAAGACACCAATACTAAAAGACTATTCCGGGGATTTTTATAGTGCCATCTGAGGAAGTAAGTTTTGAATGTATACTGGTATCATGTATACTGGTACCAAATAAAAGGATCTAAAACTTGTACCACTTAGACATCAGTGATTCTGTCAACAGTGAGTATTCAGATACTTCAGTCACTTTACAGTGTCCATGTTCAGTGATGGTGCTTATGAGAAAAGGGCGTGGCTATTATGTATCTAAGCAGTGGAAATGTGTCTGTATGCCTGTATGAAATTGTAACTTTTAAATTAAAAAAAAATTTTTTTGTTTTTGTTTTTTGTTTTTTGTTTTTCAAGACAGGGTTTCTCTGTGTAACAGTCCTGACTGTCCTGGAACTCACTTTGTAGACCAGGCTGGCCCCCAACTCACAGAGATTTGCCTGCCTCTATCCCTGAGTGCTGGAATTAAAGGAATGTGCCACACCACCTGTAATGTTATTTTATTATTGAAAATAAACCAGTGGGTTTCCATTGTGTTTAGTTTTTGTTGTTGTTTTTATTGTTTTAAGCTATTCCTTAGCAAAGCCCATGTATTAGTTACTTCTCTAATCATTGTGGCCTATCTTCCCCATCCCCTAAGCTTCTAAGCTTCCTAAGGCTCCACAATCTGCCCCAAACAGCACCACTACCCAGTGACCAAATGTTTAATCATTAGTCCGTGGTAATATTTTACAGCGAACTATAACAGTCCTTGCCACTTTGTGCAAAGTCAGTCTATATCTTTATACTTGATTTTTATTTAAAATTTAAATTTATGCATGTTTGGGAGTATGTACACCTGTGAATGCAAGTGTCCAAAGAGTCTGGAAGAGGGCATCAGATCCCCTGGAGCTGGAGTAACAGGTGCTTGTGAGTTGCCCAACTTAGGTGCAAAAGCCAAATATGTTCTGTGTTAGTTTCTTTCTGTTGCTGTGGTAAAACACTGTGAGCAAGGCCATTTTGGTCCGGAGTGTTAGTCTGCTAAGGAGGGACCAAAGGCGTGGCAGCTGCAGCTGAGCGCTCACATCTTGAACTGCAAGAAGGAATCTGAGAGCCAGCTAGGAATGGCATGTGGCTTATGAAACCTCAGAGCTTTGCTCCCTGTGATGTACTTCCTCCAGCAAGGCCACACCCCCTAAACCTACCCAAACGGAGGCACCAACTGGAGGGGCATTTCATTCAGTCCATCATACACATTCCTAATCGTTGGCCACCCCCAACCCAAGCACAGTTGTTACTATAACAAGATTGTACAGAACCCAGGATGTCTTTAGGAGTACTAATAAGGCATTACAGAACAATAGGTCACTTTCTAAACACCCCCTTCCCCTTTGCACATACTTCTTGTGCCCAGAAGGTGAACCAGAGCAACCCTCCCATCCACCTTATGCCAGTCTGTTATATTTGTCTTTCAGAATTCATGCCAGACGTTTTTTATTCTTGTTTTCTAAAAGCTATTCCTGGTCTGTCATTGAAACCTAGCTTACCTTTTGGTGTTTGGGGGATGTGGAATAAAAAACAAAAACCATATCCTGTGGACTTCTTCAGTTCTCATTGCGTGCATCTTCATGTACTTGTAACCATGAACTTGTAATACGAACCATGTTTGTGATTTTATACACCCTTATTTACAGGTCACCCTTGGGGTGGGACTGTCTGCTCCTTTCAACCTGTGAGTGAAATTGTAGAAGTTTCCTTTTGGAAAAGCACTCCTCTCCTGTGGCACATTTCATCCATCTGCCACACTCCCTAGAGGCCACCCTCAGGTCCGGAAATAGTGGACCATAGTTCTCATCTCTGTTCATTCTCAGCCTTCTTGGGTCTCATTCTTTGGCAGCAGAACTGGGGGGAAGGGACTTTGAGGACTCTGTGAGGCCACTGTAACAATGCAGCACCAACAGAAGTTCATTCACTCACACTCTGCACTCAAGCGTCCAAAATGAGGGTGTGTTCATGGGGCTGTGGGGGGTGGTGGTGGGTCTCTTTTTTGGGACTGTCCCTTTCTCCCTGTGCAGCCTGTTGGCAGTCCTTGGCATTCCTTGCCCACAGCTGCCTCTCTAGCTCCTGATTCTCTCATCCATGGCCACCTTCCTTCTGTCTGTCTCCTGAGCAGTGCCTTTCTTTTGTGACCATTGAGGCAGAGGGTTCTGATTTCCCTAAGGTTGTTTCTCAACCTGTAGGTTGCAACCTTTTCACAGTGGTTGCCTAAGACCATTGAAAACACAGATGTTTACATTATGATTCCTACCTAAAAGTAGCATAATTATGATTATGATTTAGCCATGAAAACAATTTTATGGTTGGGGTCACTACAACGTGAAGAACTGTATTAAAGGGTCGCAGCATTAGGAAGGTTGAGAACCACTGCTCTAAGGGATGCTAATTTTAACTGTTTGAATTTACTAAGTGGCTTGTGATTGGTATAAGTATAAATCCTAAAATGCTGAGTTATTATTTTCATATTCTTAAAATTTATATCCCAAGAAAAGAGTCTGTTGTGTTTAAGGTAATTAAAAATGTTAATACTTTTTTTTTCAAAGATAAAATTTAATTCTGAGTTTTTAATTTTCAGCCAGAAAACCTTGCTCAGAAGCTTCCAAACCTTGTGGAACTGTGAGTCTGTTTATTTACTTTTTAAAAAATAAAACAATCAAACAAAGAAACAAGAATGGGAATTTTAAGCTGTTTGAAATGTGGTACTTTTGGGTGTGGTTGTCATGTTGCTGCTACGGGTAGACCAGAGGCTTTTCTAACTAACCCCCATGGTGTGTTAGAACCTTTTAATGTGTTGAGGTAGCTCAGCTCAGGCAATAAAGATGCTCCATCTGGGAAGTCTGTGCAACTGGGAGAATCTCTCCTGTTGCTCCTAGTCAGCCTGGAGATAAGCTCTCTGATGGCAGGGAGTAACGTCAGTGAAAGTCTCTCCACTTCCTCCATGTCTTAGTAGTTTCGGTTCTTTTGAAGATTACCTACATAATACTACAAAATTCCCCGTTTTGTTTTTGTTTTCCAGAGGTGCTGTGGGCTTTCTGTGTACATGGTAGGGCAGTGCTTACGCCTTGAGATGCATCCCAATACCCATGCTTTTGTGACTTATTTTTAATTTTTTTGTGTTGTGCATGTGTACCTGTGTACATGTATATGTGTGCACATACAGAGACCAGAGTAAGTCTGTTGATGTCTTTTCCTCTCAATTTCTACCTTGCTTTTGAGACAGAGCCTCTCACTGAACCCTAGTGTGTCTTTTGGGCTCTGCTGGCTGATTGGCCAGCAAGCTCTCAGGGTCTTTCTGTCTTTGTCCTCCAGTTGCTGGGGTTACAGACACATGTAGCTCTCTCTGACTTCTTTGTGGTATTCAAAGTCTGGTCCTTATGCTTGTAGAGCAAGCACTTTTATCACCAAGACATCACTCCAGCTTCTCTTTTTTTCTCAGGACAGGGTTTCTCTGGCTGCTCTGGAACTCTCTTTGTAGACTGGGTTGACCTTGAACTCAGAGAACCACCTGCCTCTGCCTCCCAAGTTCTGGAATTAAGGGCATACCCACCACCACCACCTGGCCACTTTTGTTTTTTAATGTGTGGTGGTTTGAAAAAGAATGGCCTCATAGGCTCATGTATTTGAATACTTAGTCACCAGGGAGTGACACTATTTGACAGGATTAGAAGGCCTATTGGAGGAAGTATGTCACTAGGGGTGGGCTTTGAGATTTCAAAAGATCATGCCAGGCCCAGGCTTTCTCACTCTGGCTGCTGATCAGGATATAGCTCTCCGCTACTTCCCCAGCACCTTGCCTGCCCACTGCATGGCCTCTGCCATGATGATAATGGGCTAACCCTCTGAAACTGTAAGGAACCCCCAAT